>NW_016108056.1:310109-332858 GCF_001604975.1 Cebus imitator
TTTAAGACGGAGTTTCGCCATGTTGGTCAGGCTGGTCTTGAACTCCTGACCTCAGGTGATCCACCCGCCTTGGCCTCCAAAGTGCTTGGATTACAGGCGTGAGCCACCACGCCCGGCGGGATTTTTTTTTCTTACTAACCTTTTTCATGCCATTTCAGCAGCTGTTTGTACTGGAGGTTAGTCAGAAGTCTCTAACCTCCAAGCCAGATCACCAAATCCTCCCCATCCTATCTCATTATAGTATTTCCCCATATACTCTTTCAGCATGAACAGTTTGGGTTGCCTTTTTCCTAATTCAGTTTTAAAATAGTAATTCCATTTGGAGATGGAACAGACATCGAGACTTGTAATTCTTTACCTGAGATCTTAGTACTCTTCCTTCCTATTCCCCAGTTTCCCTACTATAGCTTATCCAGCATCCAGATGTGGTTAACTGATTCCAATTCCTGAAGCTGTGACATTCTCTGCATACCTAGAAGCTCTTAATGAGGGAGTCTATAAAAGCTATGGGGAGAACTAGCTTCCTCAGCTGTAAATCTGTACCTTTTTATGGTTCTCTAGGATTATTCTCTTTTTTTTTTCTATTCTCTAAACTGCCCAGACCCCCCCCCCCCATCCCTTAAGAACTGCTGAAGATAGAGGCTAGAAGATTCTGTGGGGATGAGGGCTATAGGAAGGAAGGTGTGAATAAGGGCAGGACTTCTTGGTTTTGAGTCCTCTTGCTGTGTCAGACATGAGGAGTGAGGAACTTAAGGGAGGATAACTTTTTTCCTGTTCTCTTATACGGAGGGCCTCTGGCAATGCCAGTTATTTCTTATTATTGGAATCCCCCCAGAATTTCTCTTGCCATACCCAGGCTTTTCTTGTTTTTCCCTCCAAAGGGATTGAAAATTCCAGTTTCACATCTTTGCAGATTCTTTGAGGCCAAGGTCTTCCCAACTTTCTTGTTATCTCTTTCCCCTATGTTGTTCCTGTATTTAGGTTGCTACCTCTCGGATCACTTTTAATAGGATAGATTTAGAATGTAATACTGTTTAGCTGGGCACAGTGGCTGACGCCTGTAATCCCAGCACATTGGGAGGCTGAGGCGGGTGGATCACCTGAGGTTGGGAGTTGGAGACCAGCCTGACCAAATGGAGAAACCCCGTCTCTACTAAAAATACAAAATTAGCCGGGCGCGGTGGCTCAAGCCTGTAATCCCAGCACTTTGGGAGGCCGAGGCAGGTGGATCACGAGGTCAAGAGATCGAGACCATCTTGGTCAGCATGGTGAAACCACCACGTCTCTACTAAAAAAAAAAAAAATACAAAAAATACAAAATTAGCCAGGCGTGGTGGTGCCTGCCAGTAATCCTGGCTACCCAGGAAGCTGAGGCAGGAGAACCGCTTGAACCTGGGAGGCAGAGGTTGCCGTGAGCTGAGATCGCGCCATTGCACTCCAGCCTGGGCAACAAGAGTGAAACTCGGTCTCAAAAAAAAAAAAAGAATGTAATATTGTTTGGATTGTTTAGCAATTATTTAGATTTAATTTCTTGTTCTACCACAGTAGCTCTGAGACCCTGGGCAGATAATCATTCTCTTTATAGACTATGCCAAAAGGAGCCCCATTGTGAAGGTTGCTATGTGAATTAAGTGATATTCTCATATCATGTATTCACACTACAATTTGTTTACCATAATTTGCATAGTAATCATTCAATAAGTATTGGTTCTGAATCTTACTAGGTGATCAGGGTACAGTGGAAATACATGTTTCTTTCCCTGAGTAGGTTCTGGCTGGGGTAGGGGGTGTGAGTGCCCTAGTTTGAACATGTGCATACACCCAATTATGCAGTTGTATTTGGAGAAAAAGAAAAGGCACAGTCCCATTTGCTCCCTCAATCCCAGCTCACCTGCAGGAAAGCCGACATTGTTGCCTGGAACATTGACTTTCCTGCTTCTACCCCACTACAGACCAGAAGCTATAAATGCCACTGCCTGCTGATTCTCAGCTTGGGGCCTCTGCCATTTAAAATATGGGCAAAGGCAGAGTATAGGATAACTTCTCATGTACTTCGTTGGAGGATGTTTTAGGATAAAGACTTGTAAAAAATCATCTTGAGTAGTCTCTTTTGGGTGTTCTCTCAACACAGGAAACAAATGAGCAATAGGGAGAGAAAACCCATTTTCAGCTCAGGCCAAAGTTAGGGGTAGGTATGGATGTAGTTCCCTTGGGAAGATAGAATACGTAACACTTCTGCTACTCAACCAGTTCCAGCCTCAGTTTTGTATTTGGTCTTGGGTGGGGTCAATGTGCTGATAGAACTGACAGGACAGGGAAAGCATAGCAGTACGTTGAACCCTCAGTAGCCCTGTCCCCAATTCTGGATCAGGTTGATGTAACAGGAGCTTTTCTTATTTTTATTATGTATTTTTTAGAGACAAGGTCTTACTATGTTGCTCAACTGGAAATACAGTGGCAATTTACAGGCCCAATCATAGCACACTACAGCCTTGACCCTCTGGTCTCAAGCGGTCCTCCTGCCACAGCCTCCTGAGTAGCTGGAACTACAGGAGCACTCCAGTGGGCCCTGTTTTCCTTATTTTTTAGAAATGTGAGTCAGGCAATATTCTTTTGCCATTCCCAACTCATATGCCCTGGGAATTATGCTCTAGGTACATGGGAAAAATTTTCACAGTGAACTGAAAGAATGTTGGAGATGCTGTTGTAGCCACTCTTGTGTAACAAGGCAAGTTGGATGGCTGTGTTGCTTTACAGATTTTGGTCAAACTTTGTTGAGGAAACCTAGGAACAGGTACTGTAGGAGAATAGGACAGACACTAGCTGGGTCATCTTAAGAGAACCTTTGGATCTTCCATTCTGTGGAGGCCGGAAGAGGGTTTTGTAAACTTTGGGACTGTTTTGGCTCAAGCTTTTCAGAGAGGGGTTGTCCTAAGTGCCCCCTCTTTCCTGTCCTCTGCCCATCCTTCCTTGGCCTGCATGTCCCAAACCTCATACCACCATGCCCTTAATGTTTTCTGTTTTGCTCCAGGATGCCATCTTCTTAGTCATTGAATACAAGGTTTCCTATCTCAGATCCTCTTCACCTTCTCGTCTCCAAGGTGTAAATGTGGCACGTGATTAGGGAGAAGAGCTCAGCACTGAATTCTAAACTCTTTGACCACTTTTATTTTTTTTTTCAGGTTCAAGTGCTGGATTGTGTCATGTGACCATCCCAAAACTCAGAGCACCCTATGGCCATCTTTGCCCTCTGTCACATAACTTGAAAACTGCCTGATGGCCTTTTTGCAGTGGTTCCCTCCAGGAAGCCTTGATCTCAGTTGAAGAAGTTCTTTCCCGGCATTCCAATGCCCGTCAGCTTCATACTACTCAGACACCCTTAACAAAGGCTGTCACACACACAATGTAACAAATACACAAAGTAAATGATAATTACACTAACAATTATATGTTCAGAGGGGCACTGGCCAGGTCCACACACATCATAAGGTGGGAGGGGGTGCTAACTCCCACTGGGTTGCTGAGCTGTGCCCCCCAAGCCCCTAGACTCCATGCCTCTTTGGGGGTAGGGAGGAACAGGGGAATGAGACTTTAGCTCATAGATTTATGTTCATAAGGGAAAGACCCCCCTGACACACACACAAAGGTCTTTATTTGGTGGTATTAAAGGGGCAGTATTCTAAGTGTCCCCCATATTTAATGCCCCAGTTCTCTAGAATCTGTGGAGGGAAGATACCTGATGCTTACTGCCCAACTGCTACTCTGTGCCAAGATCACAAGGCATTTGACCTTGGAGGGAGATATCATCTGCTCTTCTCTGTTTCTTTCCTTCCACCAAGAAAATGTGAGTGGTATTGATGGCCGGGTGTGTCATGTTTTCCAGAATTCGGGCAGAAGGATGAAGAACAGCCAGAGAGGCTTGGGGTTATCATAGCTGCTACATGGGAGAAGGCAAGCTGAAAAGCCTAACAGCCCCTGCCCATTCCTCTACTGAAACACCTTGTTTCACTTTCTTACTATAAGAATAGGAATAAGATGTTAAAGCTCACCAACATCACCTTCTCAAGGGTGGTGACATACCTTTCCCCTTCCACCAACTGGCCAAGGGGGAGAGTCATGCTCTTGGGAAGAATGAGCCATCCAGGTTTGCTCACTAGCTTGGGCTTTAGTTCAGTACTGTTTTTATCAGACCCGTAACTGCTGGCTCTACTTAGAGTGACAGTTTTGCTGAAGGTTCTTACCCCCACCTCTCCTGACATCCTCTAAGCTCTTGCCTGGAGCCAAGAGGCCTGGTGGTGAAGTAAGGATAGGGTGTGGATCAGGAGATTCTCAACTCCTTGGCTTCTAGGCACTGTCCAGCTGGGAGGCAGAGGGGAACTTGTACTCTGAAGCCTGTGACTCCTCTTAAGCCTCACATCTCTTCACCACTACTCTGGTGCCCTGGTTATCTGTCCCACAGCGAGAGGTATTTTATGTCCATAAAGTGCCCGTGGTAAGTGCTCAGAATTCATCTCTTGGCTGTGGCGGGTGCTGCTATTTCTCATTCCATTG
The DNA here is from genome assembly GCF_001604975.1 of Cebus imitator. Taxonomy (NCBI): domain Eukaryota; kingdom Metazoa; phylum Chordata; class Mammalia; order Primates; family Cebidae; genus Cebus; species Cebus imitator. The sequence continues at coordinate 314,661 of NW_016108056.1, forward strand.
AGGGGAAGAAACTGAGGCACAGTGAGTCCAGAGGAGAATGGGTCAGGATTGTGAGAGGAAAGAATGGGCCTAGCTAGTGACTTGAAATGGCAACCAGTCTCTGCCTGCTTCCTAGCCTTCCAAACCCAACAGTCTCCCATCCATCCCATCCTCTGTTCTAACTGGCCCTGTCAGATGCTTTTCCCCACTCTACTTTCCCCTCCCTGCTGCCAGGTACTGTTAGATTCCAAAAATAAAAGGAAAAAATAATTATACGCTCTGCTTCCTTGTTCTCCCCCCTTCCACCCTGAGCTTTGGGGTTAGGGGACTAAAATGTCCCCCTTCCAGAATCCCTCCCACCTTGGTCTGCTGGCTCTATTCCCTAGCCCAGAGCAGTGATTTGGATTCAAATGCCCTGTAACTTTCAGCCTCCTTACTGCTCCTTTCTTGACCCCTCCTAACACTTCCCATACCCAGGGGACTCAGGGGTCTCTGTACTCTTTCTTACTGACCTGAAGATAGAGGCTGGGAGCAGGGCCATTCCAGAGGCTCTTTGGTCTCTCTCTTGGCTGAGGGAATTTGGGCATAAGCAGGCTGTACCCTCTGGCTAAATAACTCAGTATCAAGAGGGTAGGCCTAAGGGTTTAAAGTAGCTCTCATTATATAGATCCTGGATGTTGAGGGTTCTCTCTCCCATCCCGCATCCCCAGCTCTTAAACCCTAACCTCTTACTATTTCCATGACAACTGGCTTCAATTCAACTCATTTGGCTCAGAAAAGGTTTGACTTAGGGTGATTATGGGTTAGAAACTTCCATGTGTCAGCCCTCTTGCCCTTTACTCCCATTCCCAACCCTGGAGGCTTTATACAAGTGCTTAAGTGGGCAGGTGTTGGGGAGTGCAAGGTTTGGGGAATAAGGGATAAATGGGGCACAGTGGGCAGGGGCCCTCCTATTCCAGTAAAGCCAAATACCAAAAAAAATGAAAAGTCACAATAAATAAATAAATAAAAATTCCCAAATCCTTTTGCCCCTGCCCTTACTTCCCTTCCTCTGGCCACAGTTGGAGGGAGAGAAGGAAGAAAGAATGGATTTTTGATTTCTTCTCCTACTGAGTAGTCAGGGAATCTCCCCAAACTATACCAAGCCCCTCACCTTGCCAGTGGAAGAAAGGAGGCTTGGTGTGGGGCTTTCATTTATTACTCCATTTCAGTCTCTTTCTCGTGTTTTGTCTCTGCCTAGTCTGTCTCTTCTCTCTTTCTTTGCCTTCTCACTGCTGCTCTTTTTGTTCCTCTGTCTCTCTCCCTCTGTCTCTACATCTCTCTGTCTTCTGGTCAAACCTTCTCATTTGCAAACTTCAAACACTCCCCACCCTGACTATGCCCTTCCTTCCCGTTTCCCCCAAACCCCTCACCCCTCAATTCCCACCTGCCTCCCTCTGTTGTATTGCACGCTGCTTGGTCAGGGAACAAGGTGTGATGTTCACGGAAGAGTGGAGGGAACTCTAGGGCTTGGGGGAGATGGGGACAGGGCTGGGGTCTTGGGGTAGGGTCTGTGGGGAGGCATCCTTTATCCCCCACCTTAAGAGCAGCCACAGCGATCCACCACCATGCCAGGGATCTTGCCGTAGATAATCTGCTGCTTGTCATTGAAGTAGAGCATGTTGATTGGGGACATCTTGGTGGGGGTACAACAGGGCCCAGCAGAGCCTCTTGGATTGGCCTGTTGCACCAAGTGGGTATGCGGATATTTTTGCATGAACATGTACTCGCACTGGCCGGAGCAGTAGTTGGCTTTGTAGCGCTTAGGTGCGATGATCCAGTCCCAGCCGAAAGCCTCAAAGTCCACTGTGAGGGGATATCGGCAGCAGCGGGACTCACTTGAGTGCTCGTCGCAGTCCAGACCCAGGTTCCGTCGGGAACGTTTTGTGTTCTCTAGGACTCGAAGCTCCATGAAGGGATGCTGAGGGTCAGGGAGAGGGGAAAGAAATGTGATATGGCCTTGAACAGTTCCTCTTCCCTGTTCCTTTCCCACCTGCCAGTGGCATCAGAATAGAGACTGCTGACTTCTCAGCTTTTCCATAGCTCCCAACCCCAGAATTTGTCTTCTGCCTACTTTTCTTGCCAGCTAGCTAGCTCTGCTTCAGCTCACCATCTCTAATTCTTCCTCTTCTGGCAACCTGACCCCCATCAGCCCCTTGGTCCAACACCTCAATAGCCAGGTTTTGTGTTCTTACAGCCCTTCCATTAACTGACACTTTCACCTTCAAATCCAATTTTCAGCTGTTGTCTGGTTTGGATCCTTGAAAAGTAATAGTTGCCACCCCATTCCTCAACTCCTCCTCTAAAATCAGCTCCTGACCCCAGAGAAGTAATGCTAGTCCCCAACCTCCTTCACATTCCTTGTCTACCTTTTCGAACGTACCCCCATCTCCTCAGGGCCAGGTTACATATATCCACCACCTCAGGCCCCCTGCTCACCAGCCCCTCAGCTCCCGGCCCTAGGGAGGTGACAGCCAGGTCTGTGCCACTGGGATCAAAGGCGTTGATCTCGATGCCCCAGTTGCTCTGTGGCTGGCGGAACCAGCTGTGAAGCACTTGCTTGAAGTCGATGCTCTGCCAATGGCCTGAGCGTGAGTGCAGCTCTATCTTCAGTGAGCGGATACGGATGTGACGCCGGCCTCCGCCCCCTCCCCCTGCGGTCCCTTCCCCAGTTAGGGGTTTTAGACGCAAGATCTGCAGGTAGACTGTGGCTGGGCGGGGTACAGGCCGTAGGTACACCCACAGCTGGGCCTTCAGTACCTTTGTGAACATCACCTTGGGGCTGAAGTGAAAATGGCAGCAGAGAGGGCTGCCATCTGTCTGTACTGCTGGGTCCGCTGATAAGAGAGAAGGGCACAGCATCAGCACAGGGTGTTTGTGTAGGGGATCAGTAGTCCTGGGGCACTGGCAATTTGGACTTCTCAGCCTGACTTTTCCAATTCTTCTTTACCCTTCTCTCATGCCTATCTTATACCATGTCTCTGGTACCTAAAACAGCACTTCCTCTATAGGATGATGGCCCTATCAAGCCCTACTGGTCTGTGTTCATTTCCTAATCCACTTGCCCTAATATATAGGTTTCCATCTACCAGATAACCAGCAAAATTATTCCTCTACCACCATCCTTACTGTCCTCCAACTTTGGCATGTAAGGCTCCAACATTTTCTGAATTTTTGAAGCTCTTTATTGCTTCACACCTGTGGCCCTTAGGTAACCTTGCCCCCTATCTGCTCTGATTTATGTGATGGGCATGTAGAGCCTGGCACATCCCTCCCCCACCACCCCAGAAAACAGCCGCAGAGAGGGGATAACCCAGGGTCCAGATAGGGAGCATGGGCTAAATTTATCCCATTAAGTAAACCAGAATTCAGATCTAGGCTTCTTGCCTCACTCTCATTAGGAATAACACCCAGCAGAACATCCAAGCACTTCCTGTACATCTATCTCCCCATTGCCTCTCCTAAGAAGTTTCTTTAGTTGCTGCTTCATCATCATCACCATGACTGCCCCAGCTTTTGAGGAAAGGAATAATTACCTCCAAGGTGTTGCCTCCTATTTGCCCAAAGCACTAGAAATAATATGAAACACACCAGATCAACTATAATGCCTTTTTCTCCCCTGAGCTTCCTTTGGTTTCTCAGTCTAGTGCTAGTAGGTCTTTACAAAGTTTTAGCATCCCAACTTTACATTTTGACCCATTTCCCTTTGCCCTGGACCATAAATTGATCCTTCTTGGGTCTAATGGATGATTCTCAATAAATATCTGCCTCTGCTTCCATTCCAGCTCCTCTTCACTGCCTTTCCAGTGTCAGTTGGGAGTGCCCCACAGCATGCCTCCACTGGACAGAATATGTCTATCCTCACTCTGGATAGGAAGAATCAGGAATGAGCTTCCAGAGCCATATAAGTAGGGTCAGGAAGTCTAGGCCTTTAAGTATCCTCTCCATGTCTTGTGAGTTCTGCAAAATCAGGACAGACTTAAGATGTCCTGTCAGCTCTTCCCCACCCCTACCCTGGGAGAAAGAGGACCTTCTAAGTGAGATGAGGAGGAAAGTGCTTAATAAACTTCATATATCCAGGATATGATACCCAAAGCCTCTATAGCTTTTTTTTTTCTTGATTATTCTCTGAGGTCCCAGGGCTGTAGTAGTCCTCCCAGTTACTCTACTGGCTGGAGCTTCAGTGATGGTGCAGTGGAGTAGGGTTTGGGGAGTGAACATTAAGAGATTAGAAGTAGCTGGGATAGGGAAGCTACTAGTGACATGGGGAGTGACAAGCAACATCCCAAATAGCATACTCTACTAATTTCACCATAGGAATTGTCTATTTCTTGCCATTAGGTACTGATCTCCATGAGAGTACTTGCTGTGTTGTTGATACCGTGTCTGTTTTGCTCACCATTGTAGCTTTAGTGCCTCACATAGTGCCAGACAATAAATGCATGTTGGATGAACTCCCTAAACTCCCAATATTAAATTATACAGGCAAGTGCCTGAAAGTTCTTCCTGGCATCTGAATTCTGTTCTTTGGCTATAATTGAAGTGGGTTTAATCACTGCCTGATTCCTTATTAACCACTACCTAACCTTACCAAACTTCGCAGTGTGATACAGATAGTAATAATTCTTGCTTCACATGAGTGCTGAGCATTAACTAGAGAATGTGAAAATAGAAAATGAACAAACTAACATTTATTGAGAAGCTACTACTATTTTCGCATTCTCTACGAAGCTCTAAACATAACCTTCCCCCTACCTAAGCTGACGAAGGGTTTGAAGATGAGGGCTACAGCTAAGTCTTTGGTTCTATATACTTGTCCCCCAGTAGACATGGGGACAGTCAGTGCTACAAGGGGGCAGGACATAGGGAGAAAGAAAAGAGCAAGGAGAAGAGCCAGCGGGGAGACTGGAGATGGTGAGGGAGATAACAGAGAAGAGACTGTTAGAGTTGAAGGCAGATTGGTAGAGACAGGCAGAGAAATAGAGGATAGAGTGGAAAGACCCAGGGGATGATCATGGCAAGGGAAGAATAAGTTTGGGAGTTGTAGAATTCTGGTGCAACGGGCAGGGGTAGAAAGGAGTGGGTGCCGGTTAGAAAGCTAAAGGTGGGAGGAAGCTAAACCTAGTGGGGTAAAGGAGAGAAAGGATAGAAAGGGTATAGACAGAGGAACAAAGGAGAAGCAGGTAGAGCCACAGAGGGAAATGGGGCTTTAGCGAGTCCCCAACACACATATGCCGAGCTCTGATGGGGAGGAAAAGGGGCCACATCTGTGTTGAATTGATCTGGCTGGTGGCAGGCAGCAGGTCAGGTTTAGTAGGCGGCGCTGGTGGGAGAGAGAGGTCATTGCACTATTTTCAGCAAATGCCCAACCCCCTCCCTGCACACCACCTCCTCCCCTTCCCCCCACCCTAACCCCCCAACACACACTCCCAACCCTGGCTGGAAGGCCTAAGGGCAGGAGGTTGGGCTGAGAGGGCAGGGGCCTCTTGGTGTGGGGAGGAGAGAGAAACTCAGGGGCTGGGCTTGGTTCCCAAAAGGGCAGGGGGCTGGGTTCCCAGGATGAAGGCTCGGTGGGAGAGCCTGAGAGGGTAGAGGGAACTAGGGCAGGCAGAGCAGCCTAGGAGAGGTGGGGGCTGGGGTCCAGGGTTGAGGGCTGGGGGAGGGGAGGGAGGGGGAAGGGAACGGAGGCCATCTCTGCTGACAAACACCTCCCCCGATTAGCAGAGCACAAGTCTCTTATTAAAGCGGGTCCCTGGGGATTAGACTATAAAAGTCTCTTTTTCCTTTTCCCCTCTCTCCCTCCCCTCCCCTCCACTCCCCCTCCCTCTCTTAAGAGCTCAGCTAGGCTCTTAAAGGGGACGCACAATACCTGGCCGGAGACCCAATTCCCTAATTGTACCAGTCCTGGGTGGCATGGGAGTGGAAGTTAGGATGGGATTCCACTAGCTGGTGTCCCCTCCCCATCCACCTAGGCCTCACCTGCACAGCCCAACTCATGTAGGCAGGGTCCCTTCACTTCCCTGTATTGCTATTACCAGAGCTAACTCTGGTGGGCTCAGGCCTGTTGGTTAAGGGATGCTAAGGATATTTAGGGGCAAAGGGAAATCCACAGCCGCCCCATCACCCATCCTGGAAATCTTCACACACACTACACCATATAGACTAGAGTATCCTTTCCCTCTGTAACCTTCATCTTCCAGTAAACTCTTGATCTGAATTCCTCTATAACTCTGTTTCCTAGAAACGCCACTCCCTCCCTCTGCCCTCAGTTGATCTGAGACTGACCCTAGCTTCCATAAGCAGAAGCCTTAAGAATAGAAGGGAAACTGAGGAACCCAAGACCAGATGCCCATGCCTCCCACCCCCAGACCCAGTTAGTTTCCTGGCTCTTTAACAGCCTTGACCAAGTCCTGTGGAATTGAGGTCTGCAGAAATACCAGTGGCAGTGTGAGGCACTCAGCCTCCCAGATGCACACCTGGGTTCCTGTGCCTCTCCCATGGGGGTTGGTCACTGGGACGCCCCTCAGCCCCCAGCTTTTTATGACCCATCTGCCAATAAACCAGTCTCCCCCGTCTTCTGTTCACAGCCATAAAACCAAACTGTGTGTGTGTTGTGGGGGGCGGGGGGGGGGGAACCTTGCCAAACCACTAGGGAATAAGAGAGGCCTGGTTCTCTGGAGTTGGGCGGAGGAGAGAGACCTCAGTGGGGTAGGGGAGAAGAAGGAGTCACCTGACTCTAGGGAGAGCTGGAAAGGTGGCGGGGTGTAGTATTCCCTTGGATTTTCCAGGCCATAAAATTTCAAAGCAGCTCACGTCTATTATATGTTCATCTTCCTTTTGGTCAGGGACTCCGATGCCTGGGTTCCGGCTCCCCCATCTATTTCTTTATTTTTTTTCCTAGGTCTTCCTATCTCTCAAGTCCAGCTGTGGTAGGACTAGATAGGACTTGAGCGATAGGAAGACCTAGGACTACCTATCTAGTCCTACCTGTAGATAGGTAGTCCTAGGTCTGCCTATCGCTCAAGTCCAGAACAAGTGGGCGGTAAGGGATGGAACACTAAGGGTTGAGTAGCCAATGAGTGTCCTTAGCCCCAGCGCAATGGAATTGAGTTCTCTGAACTCGGTCAGTATCAAGAAGGCACAGTTTTTCCGGCCCCTTGCGATACCCGGTGTAAGACAAGGCTCGGGATGAAAAGGGTGCCAGCTGGGCCGCCGGGAGGTTTAAGGGGTCTGGGACCCCTTTACTGGGAGAGGAAGAGGGCAGAGCACACAGTTCTCTGCAACCGATGGGCACGATGCAGACAGAGCACGGAGTGGGGAGTTAGCGCCAGGACCATTGGGAGGCAGAGAGCATAGCTGGGGTTGCGGGGTTCCCGAAGCCTCCGGATTCTGTTCTGCAGCCTCCCCATCACGGCTCTTCAGGACAGACTAGCTGCCCGGCCCCAGCTTCCCCGGGCTCCAACAAGGGTCTTTTTCGCAGACTGTGGTGGAAGGCAGTATCTCGAAACCCGCCCCATTTATCCCCGGCCCCAACCTTCTTGCATACAACTTTGCAGCCCATCTCCACTGCTCGAAAAACTTCCGTAGAGTAGCCCCCGCTCCCTAATTCGTCAAGTTTTCGCAGAAAAAGCTTCCCGGCCGGGGCAGCAGGGAGCGCCCCGCTTAGAAGCAGAAGGCGCCCTTCGCGGGGGCCAGAGCCAGCACCCCACTGCTCGCGCCCCGCAGCCCACTTACTTTCCTGGGCCATGCTAATGACGGTCTCGGTAGTGGCGTGGTACTCGTCCTCCTCCAGGAAGTCCTCGGGCTGCAGCGCGTCGCCCTGGAAGTCGTGTAGGTCCAGGATCTGCTGCAGCGGCGGCGCCTTGGGCAGCAGCTGCTTCACCACCTCGCGGCTGATGTTGGGCGCCTCCTTGAGCCGCAGTTTGCTCAAGATCTGCGACTTGATGCTCTCCAGGCGCAGCTCGCGGCTGTGCTGCCGCCACACGCACACGGGGCAGCCGTCCGGCTCGGGCGCCACGGACGGGGCTGGCCGGCTGGAGCGCTCCCCCACGACCCCCGCCGCCGCCGCCGCCGCCGCCGCCGCCGCCGCCGCCGCGGGGCCCTCGGCCGCCTCCCCCCGGGGCCGCAGCTCCAGGGCGAGGAGCAGGAAGCCCAGCAGCAGCGGGGCCGCGAGCACCATGCTGGAGGGGAGGGGAGGACTGGGGGGCGGGGACGCCGGAGTCCCGCGGGGAGGGGGCGGGGGGAGGAGGGAGGGAGGAGGAGGGGGTCCGGGCGGCGCGGGATTGGGGGCTGCCCGGCCGAGGGGGGACCCGGGGGGCCGGGGGCGGCGGGCGCGCGGGCGGGGCGGGCGGGCGGCCGGGGCGGGCGGCTGGGGGGGCCTGAGCCCGAGCCAGGCCCTTTATAGCCCCGGCCCCCGTGTCGTCAGCGGCCGCGATTGGCTGCGGAGCCAACAAAAGAGGCAGCGCTGTCATCCGAGGCGAGAGAGGGAGCCGGAGAGAGCGGAGGAATAGAGAGAGAGAGAGAGAGAGAGGGAGAGAGAGAGAGCGCAAGGGCCAAAAGAGAGACGAAGAGACAGAGATATGAGGGGCGGGGTGGGGGGCGGATATATAGGGAAAGTCAGAGCCAGAGAGACCAAGGAGAATCGGAGAGATAAAGGGGGAAGAGACAGATAGGAAGAGGAGGAGAGAGAGGAAGAGACAAAGGAGGAAAAGAAGAGTTATGGGGAAGACGCAGAGGAGAGTGACCTAGCTAGGGAGGGAAACAGTGTGTCTGTGGTTGACACAGAACCAAGCAGGAGGAAGACTGGGACAGCTAGTGGGAGAGTTAGAGTGGAGACAAAAATGGTTAGGAGGGGAGTACCACTAGACAGGGGGAGACAGGGGTCTACCGAGCCAGATCACAAGAGATTACGAGTCATGGAGATGGGAACAAGAGCAGAGGAACTGATAGGACAGAACAGTGCCCTGGGAAAGGGGCGGGGGAGAGAAATCTGGACAGGAGAGAAGAGGGGGCATAGACGGGGAGATACCAAGGGAGCCCCTGAGGAGGCAGGTGCAGGGGATTGGTAGGGGGTGGCGGGGAGGAAAGGCAGAAACTCCTGAGGGAAGGAGCCACCAGAGTCAGTCTTGGTGGGAGCACAGAGAGCCCAGGGGACAGAGGTGGAGAACTTGAGCCTAGAGGAGCTCTGGCTACCAGAGGTAGCTCAAAGATGCTCAAAGAAGCCATGGAAGGAAGCATCAGGCTAGGCTCATCAGAGGGATTAAGGGGTCTAAGAGATGAAGAGGCCAGGAACGACCTAAGAAGGTGGAGAGGTGATGGGAAGAACTGAAACAGGGGAAGACATAGAGCTGGGAAGACTGTGAGCTTGAAATTGGGGCTTAACAGGGCTAAGGGAGTCGGCTGGGCGGAAAAGGCAGGAGCTGGAGGCCACTGGGGAAGGGGTGGGAGGAGCTGGCTAGAGGTTGCTATACTTGGAGAAATATCTGGATCTCTGGATTTCTAGCTATGTTTTTGGATCTGCAGGGTCTTAGAAGTCTGAGAAAGGGCTGGAGGTTGCAAGGGTGAGGATGGGAGAAGAGTCTGCGCTCAGAAGCACGAGATGAAACGCAGATGGGGGACCACCACTAGTCTTCAGGTGTGAACCTGGGCACAGCCAGAGGGCAGAGTAGAAGAGTACTAAGATTTAAAAAAATGTCTTGAAGGTGCCTAACTCCTGACATCAGGTTTTCCAGGCTTATTTCCGGATCTGAAAGCCCTGGAGCAATAGGCAAATTGAAAATGTTTGGGCCCCATGAGATGGCTCAGGACTGTAATCCCAGCACTCTGGCAGGCCAAGAAAGGCAGATCACCTGAGGTCACGAGTTCAAAACCAGGCTGGCCAACATGGTTAAATCCTGTCTCTACTAAAAATGCAAAAATGAGCCAGGCGTGGTGGCACATGCTTGTAATCGCAGCTACTCTGGAGGCTGAGGCAGAATTGCTTGAACCCGGCAGGCAGAGGCTGCAGTGAGCCAAGATCACACCACTGCACTCCAGCCTGGGCAACTGAGCAACACTCCATCTCAAAAAAAAAAAAAAAAAAGAAAAGAAAAAAAAAAAGAAGAAGAAGAAAATGTTTGATGGGATCAGGTCAAATTTGCTAATTTCCTGGCATACACGATGTTTCTTTAATAAATGGATGAACTTTGTTATTGGACTTCTCAGAATAGAGGGGCATTGGTTTCCTTCTTGGAATTAAAGCCCAATAAAATATTCTAAAGTTGGCTTGGCATAGGCATCAGGAGCACCAGTCATGAGGACAGAGTTGAGTTGAGGAACTGGAGTAGAATAAGGAAGGACACTGGGGATTCAGATGTGAGGAGAGGAGGTTGGGTAGGGGTTAGGAGGACAAGCCGGGGAGCCCTGAAGAGACAATCCATTTCCATGGGTAACAGAAACTAAGACCAAAACATACTGAAACAAAAACTAGTCCTTCCCTTGCTCTGGACCAAGACATGGGCATTTCAGCACTTCATCAGATTTCTTCATCTATAATGTGGGGGTCACACTTCCTACCCTTAACTGGTTGTGGGGATTACATATAAGCAATCAATAGTGGCCTTCGCAGACTTCTTCATGATCCTTCCTTTCCTTTCTGATTTTCCACAGCAGTGATTGCTTTTAGCACATATTCTGGCATATCCTATTTTCTAACATGTTTCTCTGATGTCATTTCTTCAGCAAAATCGAAAGACCTGTGAGAGCAAAGTTGGTGTCACCTCCTTCTGCTCCCTTACAGAAGGTAGTACAACCTTCACTTCCTCACCAAACATGTATCTAGTGGCAGGTGCAAAGACAAATGACATCCAAAGGTAAGTAAGACTCAGATCCTTTCCTCAGAGAACATATAAACTAGAAAAGATATTGGGTATGCAGGGCGTGGTGGCTCACACCTATAATCTCAACACTTTGGGAGGCCGAGGTGGGTGGATCACCTGAGGTCAGGAGTTCGAGACCAGCCTGGCCAACATGGTGAAATCCCGTCTCTACTGAAAATACAAAATTGAACCTAGTGTGGTGGCTCGGCTATCCCAACTGGTGTAGTCCCAGCTTCTCAGGAGGCTGAGGCAGGAAAATTACTTGAACCTGGGAGGCAGGGGTTACAGTGAGCCAAGATCGTGCCACTGCACTCTAGCCTGGACTGCAGAGCAAGACTCCATCTAAAAAACAACAACAACAAAAACAAACAAACAAAAACAAAGACAGAAAGGACACTAGGTAAACAAACAGAATCAGCCAGAACTCTAGGCCAGATGCCTCCTGGCTATCTCAGTCTGGATGTTTCAAGGCACTTCAGACATCACAGGTTAAACAGAGAACTCCTTCTTTCTCCCTAAAATGTGTCCCATCCTGCAGCTTTTCGTTTTAGTGAATGGCTAAAACCAGGCTAGAAACATCCAGGCTAGAAACCTGAATGTCATGTTCCACCCTCATCCCCTTGATCATTTCTGAATCTTTGAACAGGTTGTTTCTTTCTTTCTTTCTTTTTTTTTTTTGAGACGGAGTTTCGCTCTTGTTACCCAGGCTGGAGTACAATGGCGTGATCTCGGCTCACCGCAGCCTCCGCCTCCTGGGTTCAGGCAATTCTCCTGCCTCAACCTCCTGAGTAGCTGGGATTACAGGCACACGCCACCATGCCCAGCTAATGTTTTGTATTTTTAGTAGAGACGGGGTTTCACCATGTTGACCAGGATGGTCTCGATCTCTTGACCTCGTGATCCACCCGCCTCGGCCTCCCAAAGTGCTGGGATTACAGGCTTGAGCCACCACGCCTGGCTATTTCTTTTTTTTTTTTTAAAGACAGGGTTTCACCGTGTTGGCCAGGCTGGTCTTGAACTCCTGACCTCAGGTGATCCGCCTGCCTCGGCCTCCCAAAGTGCTGAGATTACGGCGTGAGCCACTGTGCCGGCTGTGTTGTTTCTTCTTTCTAGAACAACTTCCCTACTACTTCCACTCCCTCCCACCCACCAGTCTCTTGGCCAGATTTACTCTTTCTTCAAGCCTCAGTATAGATGCCATCCAAGAATCCTTTCCCGACTCCAGGTCTAGAGTAGCTGCTTTCCCCAGATACATCTGCACCATTCTATGAGGTACGGAGATGAATCACTTAGCTTCTAGACTAGTAGTAGGCTGGCTGGGCTCAAGTCCCAGCTCTCTCCCTTTTCTGGTTGTGTGAACTTGGACAAGTTATTAAACCTCTTTATCCCTCAGATCTCTCACCTGTAAGATGGAGATATATATATATATATATAGAGAGAGAGAGAGAGAGAGAAAGACAGGGTCTTGCTCTGTCACCCAGGCTGGCATGCAGTGGCAAGATCTCGGCTCCCTGCAACCTCTGTCTCCCAGGTTCAAGCAATTCTCCTATCCTCAGCCTCCTGAGTAGCTGGGATTACAGGCATGTGCCACTACGTCTGGCTAGTTTTTGTATTTTTAGTAGAGACAGGGTTTCACCATATTGGCCAGGCTGTTCTCAAACTCCTGACCTCAAGTGATCCACCTGCCTTGCCTCCCAAAGTGCTGGGATTACAGGCATGAGCCACTGCGCCGGGACGAGGATAACACTATTGTATCTCTTTCATAAGGTTATGAGGATTAAATGTCTGACAAACATTCTAAATGCATTAGTTATTACTATCCCAACTTACAACCCTCACCCTGTGAGACCAGAGAGAGCAAGAACTTTTTCACCAAAGTATTCCTCAGCAGCTTTGAATAAAGAATGAATGAGCGAATTTTATCAGAATTAGGCGGGGGAAAGAAAATGGTGTATTTGTGTATATAAGGGGTTACTGGTATCTGACAAACACAGGGAACTGGAGTCAGGAACATTTTAGACAGAAAGGACTTCTATCTCCTGATAGCCTCCTCAGTTTCCAAGACCGGACTTAATCCAGTAAGTGGACAAGACTGCCATCTGATGGTAGAATCTGGAATATCAGCTCCTTGGAGGTGGTACTAAAACCATGGTTTAAGGGTTTTATTTTTGCCTACGTTGCATATTTTCATTTTAGACTTTTAGTCCGAAAAGTTCTATATCATAATGCATTAAGCCTTGTCCTTTCTCAAGTGCCTCCTAGATCCTGCCTTTTTACTTGAGTGCCCTCAAGTTTGGTCCTGTTGGGATCCCCTGGATCTAACCCCTGGGAGGTTTCTTTTAGGAGCTTCAGAACTCCAGCTACCCTAGACGCCCTGAAAATGGGGCACTGGTGGTTTTATGGAAATGAAGTTTGGAGGGATCTGGACATTAGATCTTTCCTTATCCTAGTACACGCTAACCAAGGTTTGGGGCCCCGCCCACTGTCCTAGTCTCCCTGGCAACTGTCTTCCTGCCAAGGGTGCCCCCTCCCAGAGTTACCGAGGCAACCTTCAGGCCTGCCTTCTTCAAGGTCCTGACTGGTTCATAGCAAATGTGGGTCGGGGCCTAAGGGAGGCATTTAGGCTTGAAGTGTATGAGCTGCCAGGAGAGAAGGAGGCAGTGTTCCGGGGGGAGGGTATGAGGTTTCAGGACCTGCTGGAGAGAGAGGTGCTTGGGTGGAGGGTCTGCTACCTCCTCAGGAAGAGCTGCAGCTCCCTGGAGCCTGTCACTGGGGTCTGAGGCCAGAGATGCCTGGACCATGATGAGAAGTGCTGCTGCCAGAAAGGGAACCCTGTAAGGAGAGACTCCTTCACCACGATGGCCACCTCCACACCCAGACTGCCTTGTCTATCAGGGCTGGGCTCAGCCGGGAGTAGCTGTTTTTCTTCCCTCCTCGGGGAGGATCCCTAATCCTAGCTCTTCTTCCTTTTTTCTCCTAAAGTTTCTATTTTGAGAGTCGGTGGACTCATTCTTTGACACTGAGGGCTTTCTAAGGAGGGGAGGGGCTCATCTCGTTGAGACATCGCAGAGGGGAGAGGCTTACTCCCTGGCTCTCCTGCTTTCCCGGCATGTGCCTCTGGGGAAGTGGGGAGGCTATTCTGGGCTGGGGGTGGTGTGTTAGTGGAGTCGACCCCTTCCAGTCCTCTGCCCACAAATCCTGCAGCCCCAGAGAGGATGTCTCTGTAATTACTGTCCTCTCCCACACCACATTCTAAACCTCATAATTACTTGCTGGGATCACTTGGCAGTCCTGTTAACCTCTTTAGCCCCAAGGCCCTCTAAGAGAAGTTGGGATTTGGGAGAAGGGGGCCAAAGAGTTTGTGTTTGGAGTAGGCGCAGTGGGGCAGGATACAACTGGGGGACTCTAAGAATCATTTGGGGTTATGTCTTCCTTTGCCTCTGGCCTCCCTCCTGCCCACCCCCAATCTGTCCTGTCTCCCTTCTCATGGCAGGCCTGCTCTACAACTCCACTGGGTGCAAGACGCTTCTTCTCTTCATTCTCGGCCTCCCTAGGCTCCCCACCTCTTCCGTGAGTTCTCACCCACCGCTGCCTCTCTGGGCCCGTGGTAGGTCCTCATTGCAGGCCCTGTTTCGGGCAGTGACCGATGCTGCCAGCAGGAGGCACCACTTCGCCAGCTGCTGCTTCAGGAAAAGAATGGGTCTGAGTGCAGTCAGCTTCTCCAAGGACCTCAAAACGCTGACAGATGGCCTGATCCAGGAGGCCACAAAGCATGACCTGGGCTGCCCAGTGAGGGAGCTTCTGGGAGGCAGAGGCAAACTGCAGGAGTGTTCAGAGGAAATTCTGTCTTCAGAGGGAAGGAAGGAGGAAGCACACGGCAGTGAAGGTCAGAGTTGTTGCCAGATGAGGGGCGTGTGTGTGTGTGTGTGTGTGTGAACAGTGAGGGTGTGAGGATGACCAGAGGGTCTGGCTGGGATCTGGCGATGAGAACCTGAAGTTGGTGAGGGCAGGAGAAACTGGTCTGGGCTCTACCGAGGGGCGCCAACACTCCTCACCCCTAGTTCCCTGGGCTGCAAGACCAAATCCATGGGGAAGAACCCAACCAGTTTGAGAACAGCCTGGGTGAGTCTGCCAAAGACACTCTTCCTTGGCAGGTATCTCAGGTCCTCTGCTGCCCCACTGCATTCCCCCAGCCTGTGCGAGGCAGCCTCCAGAACCCATGGGTTCTCTTTGTCACGGCCCTCCCAGCACACTGTAGCTTTTGTCTGTGCCTATAAGGTTGTAAGCACCCTGAAGGCAGGGACATGTCTTACTGTCTCCACGTTTAGGCTCCCCATACATAAATGAATATTCCCTGAGCCCCTGCCTAGACCTCTTGGCCTTTTAGTCCCAAGGAACAGAAACCTGAGATAACCACCCAGCCCCAGCTCACCTCTTTGTCATTTCTCCTATGTCCATCTCTGCTCCATCCTAGGAAAAACTGTAGTTGTGAGGCTCTGTGACTCTCAGGTAGAGACCTCTGTGATCCTGAGCCTGGTTCTGGGCCAGAACCACATAGCAGCCGAGATCCTGGCCAAGGGAGCGTATAAGCAGGATATGAGCCTGGAGGGGGCTCCCGGGCTGGATGGGCTAGAGCTGCTCATCCCGCCCTCTCACCTGGACATTTGGATCAACTCCGTTGTTAATGGTGGCACTGGCTGGGAGGAGACTGTGACAGGAGCCTGGGAAGATTGGTGACACTGAGGGCCAGAGGTCAGGAACTAGGGGCCAAAGAAATGGGGAAAAAAACGGAGGCGGACCCCGAGGACAGATCCTGGTGGGGGGGTAGGGCTGGAGTGTGGGGTTGTGAAGGAGCTGGACCTTGGGGCTTGAATTGGGGGGGGGGTCTAGGCCAAGGCCAAGGCCAAGGCCAAAGTGAGTGTGAGGGGCAAAAGGAGGCTAGGTTGTCCCTCCCTGACCTTGGCTACCTCAATTGGGGTGGGGTATCCAGCTGTTTATCAAAGAAAAATCATTTTAATTCCCATGAGTCTAAAAACATGATACAGCCTTACCATTCTTTCTTGTTTTTTTTGAGATGGAGTTTTGCTCTTGTTACCCGGGCTGGAGTGCAATGGCGCGATCTTGGCTCACCGCAACCTCCGCCTCCTGGGTTCAAGCAATTCTCCTGCGTTAGCGTCCCGAGCAGCTGAGACTACAGGCGCATGTCACCAGGCCCAGCTAATTTTTGTATTTTTAGTAGAGATGGGGTTTCACCATGTTGACCAGGATGATCTCGATCTCTTGACCTCATGATCCACCCTGGGATTGTAGGCGTGAGCCACTGCACCTTGTTTGTTTTTTGAGATGGAATCTTCTCTGTTGCCCAGGCTGGAGTGCAGTGCGTGGTCTCGGCTCACTGCAGCCTGTCTCCCCTTTTCAAGCAATCCTCCTGCTTCAGCCTCCTGAGTAGCTAGGACTACAGGTGCATGCCACCATACACAGCTAGTTTTTTTGTATTTTTAGTAGAGACAGGGTTTCGTCATGTTAGCCTGGCTGGTCTTGAACTCCTGACCTCAGGTGATCCACTCGCCTTAGCCTCCAAAAGTACTGGGATTACAGGCATAAGTCACCATACCCGACCCTGTTTTTGTTTTTAATAGAGATGGGGTTTCACCATCTTGCCCAGGCTGATCTCAGACTCCTGGGCTCAAGTGATCCTCCTAACCTCAGCCTCTCAAAGTGTTGGGATTACAGGTGTGAACCACCACATTACCATTCTTTTTGTTTATTTATTTATTTATTTATTTTAGACAGATTCACTCTTGTTGCCCAGGCTGGAATGCAGTGGTGCAATCTCAGCTCACTACAACCTCCGCCTCCCGGGTTGAAGCGATTCTCCTGCCTCAGCCTCCTGCATAGCTGTGATTACGGGTGCGTGCCTCCACACCCAGCTAATTTTATTGTAACTTTAGTAGAGACTGGGTTTCATCATGTTGGCCAGGCAGGTCTCGAACTCCTGACCTCAGGTGATCTACTCGCCTTGGCCTCCCAAAGTGCAGGGATTACAGGCGTGAGCCACCGCGCCCGGTCAAGCCTTACCATTCTTCGTTTTTGAGACAAAGTTTCACTCTTGTTGCCCAGTGGCACCATATCGGTTCACTGCAACCTCTGCTTTCCAGGTTCAAGCAATTCTCCTGCCTCAGCCTTGTGAGTAGCTGGGATTACAGGCATTTGCCACTATGCCCAGCTATACCATTCTTAAAACAATAAAACCAATTCCCTTAATTTATTCTGTAATCCTCACAACTTCCCTGTGAGGTGGGGAAGGGAGTTATTTTCTTCCTCCTCAATGAGGAGAAAGCTGAGGTCACTCCATTCATGAGCAGCAGAACCAGGTCTCACAGCAGGGCTTCTGGCCTCGGAGAGCTTCTTGCTGGTGGCAGATGTGACAGATGCAGCACTGGAGTGGTATATCAAGACCCTGGCCAGGTGTGGTGGCTCAAGCCTGTAGTCCTAGCACTTTGGGAGGCTGAGGCGGGTGGATCACTTGACATCAGGAGTTCAAGACCACCTGGGCAATATGGCAAAACTCCATCTCTACTAAAAATACAAAAAAATTAGCCCAGCATGGTGGTGGGCACTTGTAATTCCAGCTACTTGGGAGGCTAAGGCAGGAGAATCATTTGAACCTGGGAGGTGGAGGTTGCGGTGAGCCGAGATCGCCCCACTGTACTCCAGCCTGGGCGACAGAGCAAGACTTCGTCTCAAAAAAAAAAAAAAGACCCTGATTCTTACCTTCAGGTTGACCTGCTGACCCTGAGTGAGTGGCTTTACCTCTCTGAGGCCCACTTTCCTTGAAGTGAGATAGAAGGGGACTTTGGCAATATGTTCTTCTGGGTACTATGGTGACATAGTCTTGCCAATTATGAAGGGTGTGGCCGCCCTAGAAAGAGCAGAGATGGCCACCCAGTGACTGGAGACTCCTTTCTATTCCCTGGTCTTCATCAACCGGTAAGTACATAGTGGTGATATCGCCGTGGTGCCGGGCACAGTGTCTTCCCTGGGGGCCGCACTCACTGCTGGTGCTGGGGCCTGTAACCAACCCTGGGGAGCCTGGGTGGGGTGGTATATGAGTTCTTCCACCAGTAGGATCTGCAGATGCGCAGGTGCAGCCCCTCCTTCACCCCGCAGGCTGGGAGATGCCATCAAACACCATGCCTCTCTCCTTATCCAAAGCTGAGGCCTCTGGACTTAAATTTCAGGCCCCAATTCAGACCCAACCTCTGGACCTTGAATTCTATCCGCCACTCTTCCTACCCTTCCCAGTGGGGAGATGGCTTTGATG
>NW_016108056.1:333054-334301 GCF_001604975.1 Cebus imitator
GGCTCACCGCAACCTCCGCCTCCTGGGTTCAGGCAATTCTCCTGCCTCAGCCTCCTGAGTAGCTGGGATTACAGGCACGAACCACCATGCCCAGCTAATTTTTTGTATTTTTAGTAGAGACGGGGTTTCACCATGTTGACCAGGATGGTCTCGATCTCTTGACCTCGTGATCCACCCACCTCGGCCTCCCAAAGTGCTGGGATTACAGGCTTGAGCCACCGCGCCCGGCCCACATCTAGTTTTCAAAAATTAGAAAAAAGTGTTTTTAAAATTGAAGGCCAAGAAGCATTGATTCCTCGTGTATTTTTGCCTGTCCTCCCCTCATTCTGCCCCACGCCTCCCACCCTGCTCTGTGTCTCCCACTTTCCCTTGTTTCCTCGCCCCTCTCCCAACTCCTCTTTTCCCTTGATTCTGGATCCCTTCTTTCCTCCTCACCTTCCTCATATCCCCTCACTATTTCCTGTGCTCCCCACTCCACTAGGTTCACTGGGGCCACTCTTATCATGGCACCTGCATCTCATCTCTGAGTGCCCTCACTCAGTGGAGCATGGGCAGGGGGGCTGGGGCCCTGCTGCATGGTGGGGAGGTGTCTGTGCAGCAGGTGCTGGGCTCCCTGTGTGGTCTGGGCTTCAGGAGGCCTTGGGTGCTGGCTACAAGCGCTGTGCCTGGCACTGGGTCTGGCTGATGACTACATGCTCTCAGAAAGCTGAACCTTTGCTTGAGACATCTGTGACCCCCATGCTCTGCTGCTGGCCCTGGGTAGAGGTGTGGTGAAGCTGGCTGGAGGGCAACTTGGGTTTGCTTGGTGTGCAGAGGCAAGGGTCCCTGCCCCAGCTCACCTACCACCAGCTGGTGCCAGGCAACGAAGGGGCAGCAGCCTGGGCCAGCTGGGATGGCTTGGTGGCATATCAGGATGTCAGGCACTTGGAGCAGGTGCTGGAGGGTCTGAAGGATGTGGATGTAAGGCCTAGGTCTGAGGTCAGCCACTTTCCACTAAGAGGCCCCCCTATCCTGCAGCCCAGCAAACACATGGGGCTGTGTGTCAACTTTCCAGGCTGTGGAAATGAACCATTCTGTGTGTGTGTGTGTGTGTGTGTGTGTGTGTGTATGTGTGTGTGTGTGTAGTAAAATATGTATAACATGAAATTCAGGGACACTGAATACATACATACACATTGTTGTGCAACCATCAGCACTGTGCACCTCAACATTTTCATCTTTCTTTCATTTTTTTTTTTTTTTTTTTT
>NW_016108056.1:336151-348551 GCF_001604975.1 Cebus imitator
ACCATGTTGACCAGGATGGTCTTGATCTCTTGACCTCGTGATCCACCCGCCTCGGCCTCCCAAAGTGCTGGGATTACAGGCTTGAGCCACCGCGCCCAGCCTTTCTTTCATTTTTTTTGAGACAGAGTCTCACTATGTTGCCCAGGCTGGAATGCAGCGGTATGATCTTGGCTCACTGCAACCTCCACCTCCTGGGTTCAAGCAATTCTCCTGGCTCAGCCTCCACAGTAGCTGGGACTACAGGCCCGTGCCACCACACCTGGCTTTTTTATATTTTTAGTAGAGTTGGGGTTTCACCATGTTAGCCAGGCTGGTTTCGAACTCCTGACCTCAGGTGATCTGCTGGCCTCAGCCTCACAAAGTGCTGGGGTTACAGGCATGAACCATCTTACCTGGACAACATTTTCATCTTTTTTTTGCTCTTGTCACCCAGGCTGGAGTGCAATGGTGCGATCTTGGCTCATCACAACCTCTGCCTCCTGGGTTCAAGAGATTCTCCTGCCTCAGCCTCCTGAGTACCAGGGATTGCAGGCATGCACCACCATGCCTGGCTAATATTGTATTGTATATTATTTATTTATTTATTTCGAGACAGAGTCTTGCTCTGTTGCCCAGACAGGAGTGCAGTGGCGTGATCTTGGCTCACTGCACTCTCTGCCTCCTGGGTTCAAGCAATTCTCTTGCCTCAGCCTCCCAAGTAGCTGGGACTATAGGTGCACTCCACCACGCCTGGATAATTTTTGTATTTTTAGTAGAGACAGGGTTTCACCATATTGGCCAGGCTAGAATTTTGTATTTTTAGTAGAGACGGGTTTCTCCATGTTGGTCAGGCTGGTCTCGAACTCCCGACCTCAGGTGATCCACCGGCCTCAGCCTCCCAAAGTGTTGGGATTACAGGCGTGAGCCACTGGGCCCGGCCACATTTTCATCTTTCTAAACTGAAACTCTGTAACCATTAAACACTAACTCCCCATGCTGCTTGTCCCCATCCCTGGCAATTACCGTTTCACTCTCTGTGTCTATGAATTTGACTCAGAGTGGGCTATTTACTTGCCGTCCTTCCTTCCCCTTTCACTTCAAGCTCCACACAGGCTTGTTCTCTGGGTTTCCCTGGCCCTATCCTTTCTTGCCCTGTTGCTTTACCAAGTTGCTGTTACCACTCTGCACTTGCTACAGCTTGCTTTCAGCCCCTTCCCCTGGTGTTCCTCTAGGAGGGCCCCATTCTCCTGACCTTCACCTCAGCTCTCCCTCTGCTCACCTGGATGTCTCTACTTCCTCCCCTTACTCTGGGGCCCCAGCAGGTGCTCCTGACACTGCTCCAGAGAAAGCACCCCATCCAATGGCCTCTTGCTTTTCACCCAAATTGCCCTCTCTACACTGTTTGGCAGAGTTCCCTCTTCCTGTATTATTTATTTATTAAGAAAGAGTCTTGCTTTGTTGCCCAGGTTGGAGTGCAGTGGTGTGATCACAGCTCACTGCAACTTCCACCTCCTGGGCTCAAGCAATTCTCAGTCCTCCCAATAGCTGGGATTACAGGTGCTCACCACCAAGCCCAGCTAATTTTTTTTTTTTTTTTGGTAGAAATGGGGTTTTGTCATGTTGCCCAGGCTGGTCTCAAACTCCTGAGCTCAAGTGGTCTGCCTGCCTTGGCCTCTCAAAATGCTGGGATTACAGGTGTAAGCCACTCCTGTCAAAGGTCTCTTTTCTCAGCTGGGCACGGTGGCTCAAGCCTATAATCCCGGCACTTTGGGAGGCCAAGGCGGGTGGATCACGTGAGGTCAGGAGTTTGAGACCAGCCCGGCCAACATTGTGAAACCCCATCTGTACTAAAAATACAAAAATTAGGCCAGGCGTGATGGCTCACGCCTGTAATCCCAGCACTTTGGGAGGCCAAGGCAGGCAGATCACAAGGTCAAGAGATCGAGACCATCCTGGCTAATACGGTGAAACCCCGTTTCTACTAAAAATACAAAAAAATTAGCCGGTCGTGGTGGTAAGTGCCTGTAGTTCCAGCTACTCAGGAGGCTGAGGCAGGAGAATCGCTTGAACCTAGGAGGTGGAGGTTGCAGTGAGCCAAGATCATGCCACTGCACTCCAGCCTGGATGACAGAGCAAGACTCCATCTCAAAAAAAAAAAAAAAAGTAGCCAGTGTCATGGTGCACGCCTGTAGTCCCAGCTACTTGGGAGACTGAGGCAAGAGAATCACTTGAACCCAGAAGGAGGTTGAAGTGAGCTGAGATCGTGCCACTGCACTCCAGCCTGGGCAACAGATCGAGACTCCGTCTCAAAAAAAAAAAAAGTTCTCTCTTCTCTTGACCTCCTAGAATGAGGGGAAAAAAGCACAGGCTTTGGAACTCCCCCAGAGATCTGGGCTCAAATCCTAAGACTGCCTTTCACTGGGTTAGATCAATGTGTCAGAAGTGTTTGATCCAGAGTGACTCCATTTTGAGTGAGGGCTGGGACTTGCTGGGATGCATTCTCAGAAAGTTAGGCATTTTTAGCTTCCAGACGTTTATGGTTAAGGGAACAAATTAACAATAATAATAAACAGATAATATCGATTCTTATAAAATATAGTAATTAAGAAAATTAATCCTTTATCACAAACCCTTGTAGCAGAGCATATCTCTCCGTATATACAAGCATTGCACCTAGGGTGGATGTGTTCCCCCCTCCTCTTTTTTTTTGAGATGGAGTTTCACTCTCATTGCCAAGGTTGGAGTGCCGCGACACATCTCTGCTCACTGCAACCTCTGTCTCCTGGGTGCAAGTGATTCTCCTGCCCAGCCTCCTGAGTAACTGGGACCACAGGCATGCACCACTATACCTGGCTACTTTTTGTATATTTAATAGAAACGGGGTTTCGCCATGTTGACCACCAGGCTGGTCTTGAACTCCTGACCTCAGGTGATCCACCTGCCTTGGCGTAGTGAGCCACCATGCCTGGCCCCTCCTCTTACTTTCAGGAACATCCTACTCTGTCTATGGAGCAGGTGTTCTTTCACCATTTCACTTATTTATTTTTATTTTTATTTTTTTTGAGACGGAGTTTCGCTCTTGTTGCCCAGGCTGGAGTGCAATGGTATGATCTCAGTTCATGGCAACCTCTGCCTCCTGGGTTCAAGAGATTCTCCTGCCTCAGCCTCCTGAGTGGCTGGGATTACAGGCATGCACCACCAGGCCTGGCTAATTTTTGTATTTTCAGTAGCGATGGAGTTTCTCCATGTTGGTCAGGCTGGTCTTGAACTCCTGACCTCAGGAGGCCAATCCCGCCTTGGCCTCCCAAAGTGCTGGGATTACAGGCAAGAGCCACTGTGCCGGCCCTTCACCACTTTACTTTCTTTTTTCTTTTTCTCTTGAGACAGAGTCTTGCTCTGTCTCCCAGGCTGGAGTGCAGTGGTGCGATCTTGGCTCTCTGCAACCTCTGTCTCCCAAGTTCAAATGATTCTCCTGCCTCAGCCTCTCCAGTAGCTGGGATTACAGACGCCTGCCACCACACTCGGCTAATTTTGTGTCACCGCTTTATTTTCTTTCTTTCTCTCTCTCTTTTTTTTTTAATTAAGATGGAGTTTCACCATGATGACCAGGCTGGTCTTGAACTCCTGATCTCAGGTGATCCACCCACCTCTGCCTCCCAAAGTGCTAGGATTACAGGCGTGAGCCACCAGGCCCGGCCTCCTTTCTTTTTTTTTTTTTGAGGCGGAGTTTCACTCATGTTACCCAGGCTGGAGTGCAATGGCGTGATCTCGGCTCACCGCAACCTCCGCCTCCTGGGTTCAGGCAATTCTCCTGCCTCAGCCTCCCGAGTAGCTGGGATTACAGGCACACACCACCATGCCCAGCTAATTTTTTGTATTTTTAGTAGAGACGGGGTTTCACCATGTTGACCAGGATGGTCTCGATCTCTTGACCTCGTGACCCACCCGCCTCGGCCTCCCAAAGTGCTGGGATTACAGGCTTGAGCCACCGCGCCCGGCCTCCCGGCCTACTTTCTTAATAAATTTGCTTTTACTTTGCACTGTGACTTGCCTTGAATTCTTTCTTGCATGAGATCCAAGAACCCTCTCTTGGGGTCTGGATCGGGACCCCTTTCCTGTAAACAAATGCACTGGCTGATAAAGAATTTAAAAAAAAATAAAGAAAAAAAAGAAAAACTAGAGTAACTTGTAGACATAATCATATCATGATATGCCCGTTTTGTTAACCATGATAACAGTTCACAAAATAATTTTCTTATGTCTAATTCTCAGTCTATATTCATATGTCCCAAAATGTCTTTCACAGCTGGTTTGTTCAGACAACCATTCAGTGAAGGAGCCAAGCATTGCAGTTGGCTGTTATGTATCTAAAGTCTCTCAATCTTGATTTTCAGACCACCTTCAACACATCTCACCACATCCTTCCCAAGCACTTCGAGCCAGCCAACGCCAAGCTGTCATAATCTTTAAAAAATGCTCCTTTTTTCCCCACAGTTAACTGCTTCCCTGTCCCTGGAGCTCTCGCCTTTATTCTCCAAGGTCACCTTGAGCACACCCCCCTGCTCTGTGAGATCCATTCTCCTATCGTCCCTCCCTTTGAGCTTAACCAGCTGCCGCCGCAGGCTTCTGCCTTTCTTCAGTATGGCCAGAACTTGGTTCTGCCTGCTGGCGGAGGGCAGGGCCACTGTCTTCCTCTCCTTGCAGCCCCCGTGCCTGGCACATGCCTGGCATCTAGTGGCAGCACAATGAGGAACCTGAATACTCCTTTCTTCAGCTCTTCGCTCCTCCTCCACAGCCTGCCCGCCATGGCCAGGGACGGCAAGGTCGGGAATGGGCTTGGTGTGTCCCGCGGGAAGGCAGTGATCCTGGAAGCTGCTTCTTAGCCCAGCCCAGATCTCCTTCCTTTTGCTCTAGTGGTTTCTTTCTTTCTTTGTGTACACACATAAACCAAGACTTTGGATACATACATACAGGACTCAGGAAGTGGTTCTTGAGGCAGGACTCTAAGAGCCCAAGGAGTGGGGCCGAGGCTGGAGTGTGGGGGTGTGACGGCCGGTCCTACCCTCTGGTCTGTTCAGATCAGCTCCTTCTGGGGACAACCCCTGGCACACAAGGGAGGGAGGCTGCTTGGCCCTCCTAGCCCGCTTCCAGCCCTCTCACCTGGCTTTGTCTTCTGGGATAAGACGGGGAAATCCAGAGGACATAAGCCTCTCCCGCCTTCGTGTCTTCCCGCAAGCTCACGCCATAGCAGGCGGATGCAGGAGCTGTCCCGGGGATTGGGAGCGCAGACCTTGTCAATTCTCCCCCAGAGGGCGGGACCCGACGCGGACGTGTCTTGATTGACTGGGGACCGTGGCTTCGAGGAAGGGTTTCCTCCCCTTTGCTCAGACCAGGAGCCCTGGAAAATGGAGAAGCTGTGCTAATGGAGGGTGGCCAGAAACCCCCACTCTAGAATGCTCTAGCATGTTGGGAGACACCCACGATGTGAGGCCAGGGACTTTCTGGAAGTGCTTGTTCTGGCCCCACCCGACCCCAGGCAGACCACAGCGGTCTGCAGGGTCGGATGGGGAGGGGCTCGCCCTGAGTTGGAGCCAGAGGAGAGAGCTGGGCTGTGGGAGAAGGATGGTGACTCTCACCCACCTCCTCCGCTTCTCTGAACCAGAGTGACCCAGGCCGCGCTCCGCCCCGCTTTCCTACTCCGAGTCGGCGCGGAGGTGGGGGCGCCGGAGGGGGCGCCCCAGGCGCCTCGAGGTCTTGCCCTTGCGGCTTTCCCTTTGCGAGGGTGGGCGCTGTCTTTCGGGTAGGGGCCACGTGGCCCTGGCTGGGCGGGGGGCTCGGCCCACCCCGCGCCGGCCCCAGTGACTCAGACCTCAGCTGTTCCCGCGTCACATGAGGGAGGTCGGCGGCCACCCGGCGGGGGAGGGGACCGTGGCTGGAGCCCGGGGCGGGGCCGCGCGGCAGGCGGGGCCGGAGCCGGGGGGCGCAGCTAGAGAGCCCCGGCGCCGCGGCGGGAGAGGAGCGCGCAGCCTTGGGGATCCCAGGTGAGGCCGGGGGCCCCGGCGGACTTGGGCGCGGGCTGGCGGAGACCACCGGCGCTCCCCGCCTCCAGGGCTGGCCCCAGGCCCGAGGAGACCTGCCCGGTGCTCTCCAGCCTCTCTCGAGCAACTTTGCTTCGAAGTTCCCAGGGCCCGGGCAGGGTGTGGCGGGGGTGCCGGCCGCACTTTATTTTAGTGGGCGGAGAGGTCGGATCCCAGGGGAAAGGGGCTGGGGTGGGGGTCGGGACTGGGCTGAAGACCGTTTGTCCGGACTGGTTGGGCGGGGAGGGGGTGTCTGACGCCGGGAGGCTGGCGGGCCCAGGGTCGGCGTCTGACTCGAGCCCCTGCCGGCGTCCTCGTATCTGTCCTGGGCCCCACGGGCGGCGGGGCGGGGTCCGGGCTTCGCGGCCGTCGCCCCCACGCCTCTCCCGCGGTGGAGAGGGGGCTGGGAGACGTGGATCCGACCGCGGGTTTCCGGGTGGGAGGGGCCGGGAATCGGGGCCGTGCAGGGAAGCCCTCGAGGGCCGGCGGGGAGCGCGGAAGCCGAGGTCCCTCCTCGGCCGGTGTTAATCCCCCCGCCCTCCCCTCTGCCCCAGGCCCGGCAGCCATGGCGGTGGAAGGAGGAATGAAATGTGTGAAGTTCTTGCTCTACGTCCTCCTGCTGGCCTTTTGCGTGAGTGGCGAGGGGTCCTGGGGGGCGCTCTGGCAGGGTGCGGGGAGACCTGGCTGCACAGTGGCGAGGGCTGAGAGAGTAAGAATGAAGGCAGCTGGAGTGGAAGGAAAGCCAGGGGAAGACAGCGCGGCCACTCCCTCCTCCAGCTTTCCTGGACACCTGAGGCTGGTTTCCACAGAGAATGGCCCTCCTGGGGTGCAGCAACCCCAACCCCTACCCCCACCCCTCCTGGCCCTTCCTGTCTGGTGACCCAACCACTTGTGATATGGGGCAGTGAGTGGGGCAACCAGCCAACCGCCTGATGTTATCGCCACGGGGCTTCTCTTCTCTCCCTTCTCTCCCTTGTCCCCTCTCTTCCTCACCCACAGCCCCATCCCTCTCCAGTCCTTCCCTCCCTTTCCCTCCTCCCAGCGCTTGGGGGTGAGGAAGGGCTCTGTCTAGGGAGGGGCACATCCCTCTTTCCCCCTTTTCCTCTTCCCTTCTCTTGGCCTAACTGGCCAGAGGAACCTTAGTTACAGCTGACGGCGCATGGGGTGTGCACTGGAGGATAGCCAGGGGACAGTTCTGGGAGAGAACTGAGCTGGGAACCCCTTGAGGCCCGTAGAAAGCCTTATTCTAGGTTAGAAACATGCGCCTTGGGGGATCAAGGCTTTCTGGGAAGCCTTTGAATTTGGTCAAGTCCCTGATTAAAGAGCCTGGAGGGGGTCAGAGGAGCTGGGGCTAGGCAAGGATGGGTCATCCCCCCTCCCCACAGCCAAAAAAGTTCACTGGAGGTGTGAGAATCTCTCCTCTGGTAAGGGTCAAGTCTGTGTCCTGGGTGTACCCCCATCCTTCACCATGGAGGGCCACTGTGTTGTGGGTCAGGCCTGATCCTCGCCTGCCTTTCTCTTAGGCCTGTGCAGTGGGACTCATTGCTGTGGGTGTCGGGGCACAGCTCGTCCTGAGTCAGACCATAATCCAGGGGGCTACCCCTGGCTCCCTGTTGCCTGTGGTCATCATTGCAGTGGGTGTCTTCCTCTTCTTGGTGGCCTTTGTGGGCTGCTGCGGGGCCTGCAAGGAGAACTACTGTCTTATGATCACGGTGAGTGGCGGGGAGTGGGACCAGCATGGGTGGTCTGGGACTGCCAGGCAGCTTGGTTGGGGCTCAGTAAGGTGGGTGAAGTGAGGTGGGTAGGTGGGTGAGGAAGACGTTTGTGAGTGTCCAGGGACTGGGTGGGCCGGAACGGGGCCCTGTAATGCATAGACTCCAAACCTGATTCCTGTCCTTTACTCCTGCAGTTTGCCATCTTCCTGTCTCTTATCATGCTGGTGGAGGTGGCCGCAGCCATTGCTGGCTATGTGTTTAGAGATAAGGTAAGCAGGAAATAACGGGAAGGGCCTGCCTCAGCCTGGCAGGGACCCAGGTGCTTGAATTCAGACTCCAACAATGCTCCTTACGTACTCTCAGGTAATGTCAGAGTTTAATAACAACTTCCGGCAGCAGATGGAGAATTACCCAAAAAACAACCACACTGCTTCGATTCTGGACAGGATGCAGAAAGATGTGAGTGGGGTTATTGGGAGCAGGGGTGGTGGGAATAGAGAATTCTCATCTCCAAGGCCGGGCGCGTTAGCTCACGCTTGTAATCTCAGTACTTTGGGAGACCAAGGTGGGTGGATCACCTGAGGTCAGGAGTTCAAGACCAGCCTGGCCAACATGGTGAAACATGTCTCTAAGAAAAATACAAAAATCAGCCGGGTGTGGTGGCGTGCACCTGTAATCCCAGGTACTCTGGAGGCTGAGGCAGGAGAATCGCTTGAACCTGGGAGGCAGAGGTTGCAGTGAGCTGAGATCGCACCACTGAACTCCAGCCTGGGCGACAGAGCAAGTCTCTGTCTCAAAAAATAAAAAAGAATTCTCATCTCCATATTGAAGATGGAGGTTCACTTAACCTTCTCCGTATTTCTTCCCTTCCCCAGTTTAAGTGCTGTGGGGCTGCTAACTACACAGATTGGGAGAAAATCCCTTCCATGTCGAAGAACCGAGTCCCTGACTCCTGCTGCGTTAATGTCACTGTGGGCTGTGGGATTAATTTCACTGAGAAGCAGATCCATAAGGAGGTAGGGAAAAGACTGTGCATGGGACTTGGGAAATCTGGGAAATGTTTAGGAGGCAAGAGAGACCTAGGATGGAGGTGGACAGGCTCAGGGATGGGGAGGGGATCTGGAAATGATAGGGTGGGGTGAAAGGTCCAGGGGCAGGGAAGAGACTGATGGACCAGGGGAGGGGGGATGTGGTGGGAAGTTTCTGATCGTGCTTTTGCCCTGTGTGCCTGCCACCCTTCAGGGCTGTGTGGAGAAGATTGGGGGCTGGCTGAGGAAAAACGTGCTGGTGGTGGCTGCAGCAGCCCTCGGAATTGCTTTTGTCGAGGTGAGAGAGAACCCTGAGCAGGGGCTGGATCTCCGTCCCGGGTGCCTGGAGTAGGGGCAGCGGGAAGGGTGCTGACCAGGAGGTACTGGCCTGGGCGTGTGTTTGGGGTCTCTTGGATGGGTGTGGGGTAGCTTGCCCTTCGGACTCCTCTCCACTCCTGTCCCCATCTTTCTTTCTAGGTCTTGGGAATTGTCTTTGCCTGCTGCCTCGTGAAGAGTATCAGAAGTGGCTACGAGGTGATGTAGGGGTCTGGACTCTTCACGCTCTTCGTCTTGGGGAGTGTAGTATCCTCCGGGTTTTTCAATTAAACGGATTATTTTTTCAGACCGAAGAGAGAGATGGTCTGAGTTTGTCTTAGAGAGATGCTTGACTCCTTCCTTTCCTTACCCGCGTCCCCTGTCCTCTGTGTACTTCGGGAAGGTGTATTGTGTGGGCTTTTGGGAAAGGACTTTGCTGAAGGTGCTGGTTGGGCAGGCAGTGGGAGAGGTGGCGATCCAGAGACTGTGGTGCTTCCTGCCCCCTAGTCTTGTGCCGCCGGGCTCATTCCGAACATTCACGAAGCCATCTGCTGCATAAGTCAAAGCAGCTCCCCAGAAAGGTCCTACCTGGGAGAGCCCAGCCCACAGCTACCTTGGACATCTTCCTGGCCTTTTGTGCACCGCTAAGGGCCTAGCGCCTCCTGCCCTGGCCAGTCCTCCAGGGATCCAGCTCCTTTCAAAGTGGTGATAAGTTGCCTTGACACCTGTATGGTCAGTCTCTTCCTTAGCAAGAGAATTTATGTGAATATTGCCTTTTTTCCCATGGAAGCCACCCAGCCTGACCCCCATCCCTCTTCATCACTTGCTCTTCTCCCCCAAGAAATATAAAGGCCATTCCCAGTACAGACCCTGAACTGCAACCTTACTCCCCTTTAGAAAATAAGGAAAACGTATCAAAGTGCCCTCTGATGGCCCCTCCTCGAGGTGCAGTTGTAGATGTGAGGCAGTTCCCTGGCGCCCCCCTGTGGGTGTTAGCTATTTTGCAGGCACTGAACTGACCAGAGACGGCGAGCGTGTTGGAGTAGTTAGCACTTAAATGGGATCAGCCTTCCACTGGGCACCTTCGTTTCTGCCCACCTTTTTATTTTTCAAACAACACACTTGTTAGTGGTTATTTTGTGACAGGCACCAGGCAGTACCAGGGTGAGAGCAGAAATAAAGTCCTTGCCCTTGAAAAACAATCTTGCTGGAAGGCTGGATTCAGTGGACTGCTTGGGCAGGCTTGGGAAGGACCCAGGTGAGCACAGCATCCACCAGGCTGGCTGGCAGGTAGGAGGCAGGCAGCCAGAGCAGCTTGGCATCCCAGCCTGGGCTGTAGCGGGTTCGGGGGTGTCGAGCAGTCAGGGCATGCTCCAGGCATCTGCTCACCTTGGTGAGGTCCGGGTCGCAGATCAGGTTCATGATGCGCTCTTGCACTTTGAGGTCTGCAGCCCCATAGGTGGTTGCAGTCGGTTTCCCTCCCCAACTCCAGCCCATCTTAGGTACTGTCTTTTGGGGCCCAGGGCTTGTTGCCCTCAGTCCCTTCCTCAGGGTGGAGAATGGGCAGGTTCCACACGGCCTGGGCACTCTTGTGGCATCCTGTTCACCCTCAACCCTGCCCTGGGTGCTCCACCCACCTCCCAGCAGGTTTATGTGGGACTGGCCTTTCTGGTGCTCTCACTTCCCTTAATGTGCCCCTGTGTGGGCTTGGCTACTCACACTTGGCGAGGAAGGTCCCCCCATAGTGAGCCTGTGTGGCAGGAGGTAACCGAGCCCAGCAGGCCTGCAGGGTTTTCTCCAGACTCTCCAGGTTGGTCACAGGGGTTCGGAAGAAGCCAGGCTCCACGATGGAGACGCGTATCCCAAAATGAGCCACATCCCGTCTAGAGTGGGGGCAGAGGGAAGCTGCTGGGTTCTTGCCCTATAGGGAGGAGACTTTGAGGGACGTGGGTTGGGGAGGAGAACGTTACCACAGAACAGGGACAAGAGTTTTGACGGAGATGCCTACTGCCCTGGGACAAGGGCTAAGTGGGGTAGAGGGAGGAAAGTATTTTCGAAGTTTGTTTTCTTTGATCTAGAGCGGGGTTCAGCACATTTTTTCTTTAAGGGCCAGAGAGGTAATATTTTAAGCATGGCAGGCCAAGAAACAAAATTAATGGTATTATCAGGTTCTTATATAACAGTTTACAGTATAACCATTTCAAAATCTAAAATCCGTTATCAGCTTGTAGGCAGCCGGCCGGATCTGGCTTGACAACTGAGTTTGCCAATTTCTGACCTAGAGGAACCCCATTCCCTTGCTCCCAAAAAACAGGGTTAAGTCCTGAGTGCTGGATATTGGAGGCATAGTCTGGTATTTGCTGGAGGGTAAGCTGATGGGGAAAGTGGGGCTACGTCCCATGGCCCTGGTCTTAATTTTCTACATCTACCCTCCAGATGTAGAAATCTAAGTATAGGTAAGGAGCAGGAGGGGAGGGGAGAAAAAAAAATCCAAGTATAAAGTTTGTGTTCCAGTATGCAGTGGCTCACGCCTGTAATCTTCCCTCCCTTTGGGAGGCCCAAGCAGAAGCATTGCTTGAGGTCAGGAGTTTGAGGCAAGTCTGGTCACCACCACAAGACCCCATCTGTAAAAAACTACTAGCCAGGCACGCTGGCGTGCGCTTGTGGTCTCAGCTACCCAGGAGGCTGAGGCGGGAGTATCGCTTGAGTCGCTTGAGCCTAGGAGTTTGAAGCTGCAGTGAGCCATGACTGCCACTGTACTCCATCCTGGGTGGGAGCAAGACCTGTCTCAAGACACACACACGCAAAATATGTGTTCCATGATGCTGCCTGGAAAATTAAGGCTCAGAGATAGGGACAAAGGAGACATTCAGATTATTTTCTACCTTCTAAGGAAGCCTGCCTTTGTTAAAATCTGAATCTTGACAAAGGCAGGCTTCCTTAGAAGGTAGACTAAGCTTAGGTGCCTTGTACTTCTGCTAAGAACTCAGGCCCTGCTCCCCTGTGGTCCTTATCATGTCTTTGTGCTCCCATGGAACTTTGAACCTTATTGTTTGAAGATGAGAGGCAAGCCTGGGCGCGGTGGCTCACACTTGTAATCCCAGGACTTTGGGAGACTGAGGTGGGCGGATCATGAGGTCAGGAGTTCGAGACCAGCCTGGCCAACATAGTGAAGCTCCATCTCTATTAAAAATACAAAAATTAGCCAGGCATGGTGGTGCGTGCCTGTAATCCCAGCTGCTGGGGAGGCCGAGGCAGGAGAATCGCTTGAACATGGAAGGTGGAG
>NW_016108056.1:348666-350300 GCF_001604975.1 Cebus imitator
AAAAAAAAAAAAAAAAAAAAGCAGGAGGATGTAATGGCCTGTGGGCAGGCAGACCTGGGGTTAAGTCCTAGTGCTTCCACTATCTAATTATGTATGAATACCTTAACCTTTATGCAAATTAACCCTTATAGGGTTGTTGGGAGAATTATATGAGAAAATGTCATATAAGTTACCAGCTTATTGTAATAGCTACTATTAATAGTAGTTTGTTTCCCAACTAACAGTTACGACAGCAGGATTTTTTGAGCATTTACTATGTGTCAGGCACTATTGGGTCCTTATATGTACTTACCTTACAATACCCATGAGGCAGGTTTTCTCGTCCCGGTTTAACACATGCGTTAAAAATGGGTAAAGAGAAGTAATCTACTTATGGTCACAAAGCTTACATAAGGGTGGGGTTTGAACCCATGAAGTCTAGCCCCAAACTCTTAAGTATTCTACTGTACTGTATCTTAACCATCTCTGCTGGCCCATGTTTGTTGAGTGGGCTGCCTTACTCTTGGAACTCAGAGCCCTGTACGCCTCACCTCAGGCTGTCAGAGAAGGCCTCCAGGCCAAATTTGGAGACACAGTAACCCCCACCATTGGCTGCCAGGCGACCCAGGACGCTGGTGATGTTGATCACCCGACCCCGGGCTTGCTGCAGGAGGGGCAGCAGGGCAAGGGTGACCCCGATGGGACCCATTGTGTTCACATTCAGCACCCGCTGGAAATCATCCCGGGTCAGCCATGGTGTGGGTCCGATGATACCAGCCATACCAGCATTATTCACCAGACCAAAAAGCCCTGTGGGGAGATGAGAAGGATGTTGGGGGTAGGTGAGGCACTCCTGCAGCCCCTTTTCTTTCCAGGAGCATCTGAAAACTGCTCCTCCTCAAATAGTCCCTTTAGCTTACCACAGCCCTTGTAGGTGACTCCCGAGGTCACTGTGGGGATCAGGAGACCCCACACCACATTCCTGGTGGTCTTCCACACTTACCTGCTTCTTTAACGTGTGTTTCCACCCACTTGGCTGCCTTTTGGACGCTCTGGGGATCAGTGATATCCAGCAGGGTGGTGTGGAGGCGGGAGGAGGCCACCCGCTGCAGGCCCTCAGCCCCGGAAGGGGTCAGGCAGCTGGCCAGGACTCGGAAGCCTCTCTGGTCCAGCTGCAGTGCCAGAAGGCGCCCAAAGCCTGAGTCACAGCCGGTGATGAAGACGAAGGCATCGCTGGCAGGCAGGCTCTGCCGGTCCCTGAGCAACCACAGCACTGCCCAGAGCAAGGCA
Organism: Cebus imitator; assembly: GCF_001604975.1. Lineage (NCBI taxonomy): Eukaryota > Metazoa > Chordata > Mammalia > Primates > Cebidae > Cebus > Cebus imitator. The sequence goes on from NW_016108056.1 coordinate 349,936, forward strand.
CCCAGCAGCAGAGGGAGCCACATAGTTGGAGCCCAAGTGACCTGCAGGTGGCAGCCCAGGCTGGGCAGAAAAACTTGTCCAGTTTACTGCCGCCCTCAAGCCCTTTCCCCTAATACCTTCCCTGGCTGGAAGCATCTGGTGTGAGCAGACTGAGAAATTATCTGCTTGGCAGATAATTGGCCGACTATGGCTCATCTGTGCAAAGCAAAGATGTGAGCAGATCCTGTATTTGTAGCTAACTTAACTAAAACCACATGAGCCAGGTCCTGTGTACAGACCTGCTGTATGGAGCCGAGGCATCTTCTTGCTTGCCTCACACCTTCTCTCCTACTAAACCAGGGACACAGCCTTCTTTTTTTTTTTTT
>NW_016108056.1:352150-353433 GCF_001604975.1 Cebus imitator
TTTTAGTAGAGACGGGGTTTCACCATGTTGACCAGGATGGTCTCGATCTCTTGACCTCGTGATCCACCCGCCTTGGCCTCCCAAAGTGCTGGGATTACAGGCTTGAGCCACTGCGCCCGGCCCTATTTTTTCTTTTGAGATGGAGTCTCACTCTGTCACCCAGACTGGAGTGCAGTGGCATGATCTTGGCTCACTGCAACCTCTGTCTCCCGGGTTCAAGCGATTCTCCTGCCTCAGCCTCCCGAGTAGCTGGGATTACAGGTGCATGCCACCACACCTGGCTAATTTTTTTGTAGTTTTAGTAGAGATGGGGTTTCACTGTGTTAGTCAGGATGGTCTCGATCTCCTGGTCTCGTGATCCACCTGCCTCAGCCTCCCAAAGTGCTGGGATTACCGGCCCACGCACTTGGGACACTGAACCTTCTATATGCAACCTGGGTCTTGTATTTGCAATGATGTACAGGGCCAAGAGCCCTGCATTTAGTCCTGGTGGCCTCAGATTTGCTGTGTGATGCTGAGCATCTCATTGTGTCTCCGAACTGTTCTCCCATCTACCAAGTGAGGCTAAGACCAACCAGGTCCACCTCAGAGTTGTGGAGGATGAAAGGCGATAATGTGTGAGGAAGTATGTTAAAAGCTGAAAGCTGTGAGTTGCCAATACGTGTAATATCTAGCTGTTCTTCTCAGAGCTCCCCTAGTACCCAGTATCCACTTACCTCCTATGGGGAAAGCTGGCAGGTACTACAGCGCCCGAAGCTGCTGCTCTTGCTTTTGTTTGAGACTGCTCCCGGTCTTCCCAGCCTCCCACCCTAGCTACTGCTAAGGCCAAAGTCCAGGGTGGACTTGGATGCGAGGCGCATTAAGTGTATGTGTGACGGATGGGGATAGGGCTGAGGAGGAGGAGGAGCCAGGGAAGCTGGAGCTTGCTTGGCTAAGGCCAGGACTTGGCAGAGGCGATTTGCTGAGGCTCCCCCCACCCCTTGGCTGTCTTTCTCAGCCAGGGTTCCTGACCATCTATGTCGTGGTCTCTGAGGAGGAGGGAGCTGTCAAGGATGGCAGCTGCACCGCTGCTGGTAACTGTTACTGGACCTGTCATTCCTCCCCCTTCTCAGCCCTCAAGTGTCCCCAAGAATTAGCCGGGCGCGGTGGCTCAAGCCTGTAATCCCAGCACTTTGGGAGGCCGAGGCGGGTGGATCACAAGGTCAAGAGATCAAGACCATCCTGGTCAACATGGTGAAACCCCGTCTCTACTAAAGCTACAAAAAATTAGCTGGGCATGGTGG
>NW_016108056.1:354543-371962 GCF_001604975.1 Cebus imitator
CTGGCCTGTCTGCTTGGCAAATTGGGCAGCCTGCACCTGTAGGGTCTTCACCTCATGGTCCAGCTTTCTCTGGTTCATGTAGGCCTGGGCTACACTAGGGGGTTGGAGGAGGGAGGAGATCAGCTCGCCCAACTAGCTGGGGGTGGTCTCCAGGACTAATATCCCACTGCAGCAGTGGGAGTTCAGCCAAGAGTCGGGGCTCATCATTTGGCCATTTTTGGATGCGATGCAAATGACTACCAGTACATGCAAATAAATCCAGCTCCTCCCTCTCACTCCCAGGATTCCCAGGAGAGCCAAGATGGGAGCTGACTAGAAACATACCAGCTCCAACCCCCAAAAGGAGTTCCTGCAGCTGAATGGGGGAAGGGAGGGAAAACGGGGGGTGGGGGGGAGGGCGATATCCCTGAGGAAGAAGCTGGGAGGGAAAAGGGGCATGGAAAAACCGGGAAAATGCAACAGGAAGGGCACATCTGGCAGTGATTGGAAGCCTAGGGATCTATGCAAGAGGTTGGAGAGGGAAACTGGGCCCCTCCCTGAATCTGGGGTAGGATGGGAGAACAAACCCCCTCCCCAGGAACCCTGGGTCAAAAGAGGATATCCCAGGGGTTTCTTCTCTGCTCTCAGTTGCTCTCCCAAGTCTTCGCCTTCGCCCACACAGATCAAGGAACACACATACGCTCCCTCCCTTCTGCCTTAGGCACTAGTTTTTCTTTTCAATCAAGGCACATGCTGTGGTTTTACTACCATGGGGTTGGTGTCCCCCACCTTCTGCCAATGTTTTTTGCCCTCCCCCACCCCACCCCTGCAATAATTGTTCTCCTTTATTGGCTGACGAATTTTTCACTTCCCACCCCAAAGCTCTAGTCAGCCAGGAGTTTCACATCCGGTGCCCCCACCCATTGGAATGTGTGAGGGCTGGAGGGGGGAAGGGGTTGGTGGGGGCTGAGGGAGTGGGCAGGACACCTGACAGGGGCCAAGAGAGACTGAGCCTTTGTTTTCCTTTCTGGGGAATGAGAGGAGCCGTGGGCAGCAACACAAAACCCTTTCTAATCTGGCTTTGGCTTAGCTGCCCTCTAAGCTGAAAGTGGGGTGGGCTCTAGCAAAGGAAGAGAAGTGGGAGAAGCCTGGGCCAATCTCACAAATGATGAGCCCAGCAGGCGCCAATGTGGGAGGGAGGAAAAGGGAGGGGCAGGTCTTGTCCCTTCTTTTTGGGAGACTGCTGGGTCACCCTCAAGGGTCGGGTGGGAACTGAAACAGACTCCCCTGAGAGTTCCTGAACTCCTGGTTTTCCCCAATGACCACCTGCTTCTATATTCACACTGAGTAGAGAGCTGCCTGGAGAAAAGGGAGACCAGGGGCTCCAGCCACAACCTTCTTTTTCTCAACCTCCCCTCAAGATGAGTAACGAAGATGACCCCAGCCCCTGCATGGCTCATTTGGATGACTCAGTCTCTGGATTCACACCAAGGTGTTCTATTTGACCTGGGGTGGAAGGCACCATCCTGCCTTTCTTCCAACAGGCAGACTAGCAAATCATCTCCGCACACTTCTGGCTCACTCGGGGTCAAGAGATAACATTCTTTGCTCTTTCCCAGGTCTTTGGCTGTTACTGGCATTGTCATTTAGGGCTGCGGCAGGGTGTAGCCCCTGCAGACCCAGCAGGAAGGTAAGAGACAGCCTGGTTCTGCCAGAGCTCCTGGCACAGGTTCTACTCTCACCATCACCAGCTGTGCCACCTCTTTCCTGCCAGCTGCTCCCCAGGCTTTCCAGAGGGTGGGAGGCAGAGAAGGAGAGGGTGGTAAGCTGTGGTGAAGGAGGGTGCTCTCCCTCCTGCTGAAGTGACAGCTGGACTTGGAAGGGTGAAGGGAGGTGGACAGATGGCATCAAGTTGAAAATGCCAGGGAAGTTAATGTGGGAAGGGGAAATCTGCCTGCTTCTCTAACCACTGCAGCTGTTCCTCCCTTGCCCAGTGCTAGGGCTCAGAGTTGGCTCAAGTTTCTCTACATAGAGGTGGGAGGGGCGGGGTAGGATAGGGGAATGAGTGCACCATCCCACCCCTTCGACAGCGGCCTGAGGGACAGACCTTGTCAGTGCCTAAACTTGGGCGGGGTGGGGAAGGAGGAAACTGGCGTTGATGAGAAGAGGTTCATACCCCACATTGAGGTGATCCACCAAAGCTTCTGTCAGGCAGGTCGCTGCAGTGATAGCCTCTCGCCTCCTCTTCTCTGGGGAGAGGGAGAAAAGGAACTGGAGGGGAGACTTGGTTTTTTGAGGGATAGTGTTAAAGGTTCCCTATCTGTTCATGACTCTAGTTGCCGAAATTTCTTAACTAATCTCTGAATGCCAGAGCTGAAAAGGACCTTGCAAAACATAGAGCAACCTCTTTCATTTTCGAGGTGAGGAAACTGGTACCCTGGGAGGGAAATGGACTCACTCGGGGACACCAGGAAGTCAGTGGCAGCGCCCAGGACTCCTGACTCCCAGGCACTCTTTCTCCACTATCTTGGCCGAAGAATCTGTAACTCCAAGATTCCCAGCCCGGGCTCAGCGAACAAGTGCCCCACCTCCGTTCCGGTGGTTTCGGGCCTCCCAAGAATCCCATCTCTGGGGGTTCCCCACACCCTCCTCCCTCCAGAGGCGCTGCCTCGCACCGCCAGGACGACAGGCTCCCTGGGCCACAGGCGGGGCGCTCCGGGGCAGGGGCGGGGCTAAGCTGCGGCCGAGACTGGTGTTGGGGGCGTTGTCGAGGGGACAGGAATGTTGCCCCAGCGACCAGAGCCAGCTGGCAAGGGAAAGGAGTTTCAAAAAAAAGGCCGCCCTGAAATTCCCATTCCCCCGTGCCCGTGGCCCGCTAGCCGGCGTCCTTCCCTGGGTATGGGTAGTCACTCGAGATCCAGGCTCCCGGCTGAAGCTAGGCCGCGGCCGGAGAGAAAACGGAGATACTCGGCTCACCCTGCAGCTCCTTGCGTTCATTCTGTTTGGCCTGGTGTTCTTTTAGCAGGCGGGACAGCATGGTGGCGTCGGCCTGGGGGCTGGGGACGCCGGGCCCCCTCCGGCTCCGGAAGCTGGAACGCGCGCCTCGGCTCCCCGGGGCCATGTCACGTGACCGCAGTGTCACGTGAGGTTGGGACCCGCCCTCTTTTGAGACGTTGGGTGAAGAAGATCTTGGCGAGGAGCGGAGGTAGAGGGTTGGGGAGGGCGGGTGAACCCTTTACTCTTTGGTGCGTGTTGGAAGAAGCATTTTGGAATGAAGAAGAAGGTACCCATATTGCCAAGCCAGTTTTTAACGTTGCCTTTGGATCTCAGGCTTCGAGGGCCGGTGGTGCTAGGCTGTCACTGTTTGGTTGTTGAGGGAGCAGAAGCTCCCTGGACTCATTTACATTCTTTTCCTTCCCTCTCCTTACCTCCTGGCAGTGCTAGCTGGTTCTCCGTTGATTCCCAGTTCCCTCCCTCAAGGAGAGAATACTTTCCTCTCTCTCCCAACCTTCTTTCTTGTCACTACCCCACTGAAGCCTCTCAGCTGTGGGTGATAATTGTAGAGAAGCATTTTTAGACGCTTCGGGCGGCCTCCTAGGGAGCTTGGCTAACTGGGCGGGCTGTGTGAATGTACAATTTCATCTCTGTCCTTTTGTGGTCAGGAATGCGAACCCATTTCAGCCTTAGCAGAAGCGTAAGTGCTGTGCCAAAGTAAAATGTAATTTATATAAGGCCTCTGTGAACTAAAAAGAAATGCTTCCGGGATGAACTCCAATGAGAACAATTATAAACATCATCAACATATTCTTGCCATTGGTACAATCTCTCTCGGTGCACCTTGCACTAACATGTTGGATGACTTTGGGCAAGTTGCTCACCACTCTGGATTCTAGTTTTCTCTTTAGTAAAACTAGGAGAAGGGATTGGATTAAATCAGTGGTTCTCAACCCTGGCTTAGCTTTAGAATCTAAACATTAGAATCACAAAAATCACAAGGCTTATAAAAATGCCTTCATTCCAGACTAATTAAATAGAATCTAAGGGGTGGAGACCAAACATCAGTATATTTTAAAAGCTGTTCTGGTGATTCTAATGTGTATGCAGGGTTGAGAATCACCGGACTAAACCATGTCTAAAACTATTTCCAACTTTGGCATTCTTAATTTTGTGATTCATTGGCATAGTTGAAGTTGACTTCATTATATTTACTTGCAGGAGGAGGAGAGATGGGTGCTGATTGAGTTAGAAGAAAACATTCTTGACTTTTCTGAGTAAGATTTGAGAATTACTGATCAATGATTCATTCAGCGATTTGCGGAATAGCATTTCAAACCCTGGGAGGTGTGCAACTGTCAAAGGATTAATGTGGAGAAGCACATGAAATGCTTAAGTGGCAGCATAAAGCAAAACGTTAAGTGCCAAAATAAAAATTCTAATAAAAACGTTAGGTACTATTTGTATGTATGTGTCTACATTATATGTGTACTGTACCTTCTTTTTAAACATTTCCTGAGTACTCATCATAGGTCAAGCACTTTACATGTATTAGTTCATTTAATCCCTAGATCAGTTCTGTGAAGTATTATTATTAGTATCCCAAATTTGTAGATGAAGAATCTGAGGCAGTTAAGTAATAGAGTTCATTAGTGGTAGAGCTAGGATACAAACCCAGGCTATCTGACTCCAGAGCCTGAGTCTTACCACTGTACACTGCATAAACCACAGTTGAGACCTCAGGAGGGTTGACCCAGAGCCCTTTTCTGGGAATGTTTGTGTCTCTAATCATTATGCCCCTCTAGCTTGCTGGGCATGAACTGTAGGGAATCCTGGCAGGGGAGGAGTGTTTGGGAAGAGGCTCTGCTCCAGAGAAGGGCTGATCAATAGAAGCGGGAAGAGTGAGAGCATCACAGGGCAGCCTGGCCCAGTCCTCCCCCCTTTCTGGCTCCAGCTTCCAACTGCAGTGACCAAGCAAAATAGAGGCAGAATGGAAATGCCTGGTGCCTCACCTCCAGAGCTGTGGGGCCTGGGGGAGAAGGACATGGGTTGGAAGTGTCAAGAGAATGGTGACATGGGATAAGTGAAACAGAGGGTGAGGGCTAATGAGGGAGGTTGGTGTGGGGGTCTCAAGGGTTAGTTCTAAATGTTAAGATTTGGCCAACTCAGGGAGAGTGTCAAACCCATCCTGTATTACCCTCAGCCTTCTTGGCACGACTGCCTGACATTTTCACAATCAGCATAGAGACTGCCAGGATTCTGCAGACATTAGCCTTACCCTCCTCTCCCACACGCTGGCTGTTCCTTTGCCCTAGAGCTGAGCAGAGGACATGGGGCATCTGTAATCTAGCATCCCCAAGTGATCTCTCTAGGGTTATCCTCCATCTGTTCTTTTTCTGGGCCTTTATTTTTCACTATCTAACCTTAGTTTCTGCTGTGGTTGAAGCTCAGCTTCACTTGTCCTTGGTAGAGATGGACACAAGTCGCATACATATCTATCTGGAGAATGACTCTTGAAATTTCAAGTCCCTTTCTGTTCACCTGTCCTTACAATTTCCTACCTTAAGATTATTTTCTTACCCAGATTATTTTCCTTAGACTGAATGAATGCAACTCCATACTCCTTTCTCCACTGATTTCCCTCTTCTTTTGAGGTCTCTTTCAGAGTTAGCTTTAATTAGCAAGCTCCAAACTGACTGGCTGGGCCAAACAGGGCTGGAAGCTGATGAGTTGTTAGGGGTTCAGTTAGGACTGAGGGAGGACACAGAGTGAGTAAAGAAGGCTTCACATACTGGGAAATCTGGCTGGGCTTCAAGAGAGGGGGTTGTTGGTGGTGTGGCCAAGTTCCAAATGTTGGCCAGAAGCCAGTGCTCAAAGAAAAGGGGCCCTCAAGACAGTCTAAATGGCTCCCTTTGGTAAGTGACCTCCCAGTCCTTCTCAAGTGTAAGGGTTTCTTTTGGATCCTCAAAGACCAAAGCGGTCAAGCTGTTTCCCCACTGAATTCCCTCAATCACATTTGTGTTCTTTCTCTCCCAGCCACTCCCATAGTTCAAGCTTTGACTACAACCAGAATTCAGAGGCAGGGAGAAGGATTCCAGTGCTGGAGAGGAGGGTGGAATGAAAAAGTCCTCATGTTGCTGGTGCTGGGAAGGAAAACCTGACCCTGGGACATAAGCTCCAAGCCTCTGTTGCCAGATGAGGTGGAGGGAGAAGTTAGCCCTGAAGTGTGTGTTCTGGAAGTGTTTGCTTGTAAGCTAGAGACAACAACTGCAAAAAGTATGATTTGAGGGAGCTGAAAAATAGTGATCTCAAACGGAGGGGAAGAAGTTGTTAAAAAGGGAAGGGGCAGGAGAAAGCCGCAGCTTCCACTCAGACAAGAGCTAAAAGGGCAAATATCTTGGCTGGATCTGGACATTTCTCAACTTATAAAATTTTGGAGATTTTTGTAAAAATTATTAATCTTTTATTATTTATTATTTATTTATGTATTGTCTCACTCTGTTGCCTAGGCTGGAGTGCAGTGGTGTGATCTCGGCTCACTGCAACCTCCACCTCCTTAGTTCAAGCGATTCTCCTACCTCAGTCTTCCGAGCAGCTGGGACTACAGGCTTGGGCCACTATGCCTGGGTAATTTTTGTATTTTTAATGGAGACGGAGTTTCACCACGTTGGTCAGGCTGGTCTCGAACTCCTGACCTCATGATCCGCCTGCTTCAGCCTCCCAAAGTGCTGGGATTACAGGTGTGAGCCACCACACCTGGCCTAACCTTTATGTTCTTTTTTTTTTTTTTTTTTTTTTGAGACGGAGTTTCGCTCTTGTTACCCAGGCTGGGCTGGAGTGCAATGGCGCGATCTCGGCTCACCGCAACCTCCGCCTCCTGGGTTCAGGCAATTCTCCTGCCTCAGCCTCCTGAGTAGCTGGGATTACAGGCACGCGCCACCATGCCCAGCTAATTTTTTGTAATTTTAGTAGAGACGGGGTTTCACCATGTTGACCAGGATGGTCTTGATCTCTTGACCTCGTGATCCACCCGCCTCGGCCTCCCAAAGTGTTGGGATTACAGGCTTGAGCCACCGCGCCCGGCATAACCTTTATGTTTAAATTAAATTTAATGTGTTTTAAAAATTCAGTTCCTCAGTCATACTATCCACATTTCTTTTTCTTTTGTTTGTTTATATTTTTCAATTTATTTTTATTTATTTATTTTTTTTGAGACAGAGTCTCACTCTGTTGCCCAGGCTGGAGTACAGTGGATTAATCTATTCTATGGAGTGAAGCAGATAATCTATCCTGTGGATTATCATTTTACTTTGTTGATGGTATCCTTAGAAGCACAAAAGTTTTTACTTTTTTATTTTTATTTTTTGAGACACAGTCTCTGTTCCCCAGGCTGGAGTGCAGTGGCGCCATCTCTGCTCACTACAACCTCCACCTCCTGGGTTCAAGCAATTCTCATGCCTCAGCCTCCTGAGTAGCTGGGATTACAGGCATGTACCACCATGCCCAGCTGATTTTTGTATTTTTAGTAGAGATGGGTTTTTGTCATATTGGCCAGGCTGGTCTCAAACTCCTGACTTCAAGTAATCCGCCTGCCTCCCTCCCAAAGTGCTTGGATTACAGGTGTGAGCCACCACTTCTGGCTTGGAAATTATTTTGAAATAATTATAGATCAGAGGAAGTTGCAAAAACAGCACAGGAAGTCTTGTGTACCCTTCACCCAGTTTCCCCCAATGGTGACATCTTATGTAGCTGCAGTTTAAAACCAAAACTACTAAAAAGTTAATATTGGCACAATACTTTTTTTTTTTTTTTTTTTAAGACAGAGTCTCACTCGGTTGCCCAGGTTGGAGTGCAGTGGCGCAATCTTGGCTCATGCAACCTCTGCCTCCCAGGTTCAAGTGATTCTCCTGCCTCAGCCTACAAAGTAGCGGGGATTACAGGCACGTGCTGCCACACCTGGCTAATTTTTTTGTATTTTTTAGTAGGGATGGGGTTTCACTATGTTGATCATGCTGGTCTCGAACTCCTGACCTCAAGTGATCCACCTGCCTCAGCCTCCCAAAGTACTGGGATTACAGGTGTGAGCCACCAAGCCTGGCCTGGTACAGTACTGTTGGCTGGCCTGCAGGCCTTACTCAGTTTTTACTGTTTTTTTTACATGCATTTATTTATATGTGTGTAGTTCTATGCAGTTTTATATCGTATAGATTTGGGTAATCACTACCATAATCAAGATACAAAACCCATCACCACAAAGGAACCCCCTTGTGCTATTCCTTTATATTTGTCCCCACCAGGCTCCATCCTTGTCCCTGGCAACCACTAACCTGGTCTTCATCTCTATAGTTTTGTCATTTTGAGAATGGTATGCGAGTGGAATAATACAGTTTCAGCATTTTTTTGTTGGGAGATAGGGCCTCATTCTATCACACAGGCTGGAGTGCTGTGGCAAGATCATGACTCATTGCAGCCTTGACCTCCTGGTCTCAAGTGATGCTCCTGCCTCAGCATCCTGAGTAGCTGGGACCACAGACGTGGCTAGTTTTTGTATTTTTTGTAGAGATGGAGGTCTTCCTATGTTGCCCAGGCTGGTCTCCAACTCCTGGGCTCAAGTGACCCTCCTGCCTTGGCCTCTCAAAGTGCTGGGATTACAGGTGTAAACCACTGTGCCCAGCTCAGCATTAGTTTTTAATTTAACTAATTCCTAAACCCTTGACTAAAATACAAGGAGTTCTCTGACTGGTTATTTATCTTAATGTTGAGCTTACTCTATTCTCTGGATCCTTCTAGTTTCTTTCTTTTTTTTTTTTTCTTTTTTCTGAGAGGGAGTCTCTGTCACCCAGGCTGGAGTGCAGTGGTGCCATCTCAGCTCACTGCAACCTCTGCCTCCTGAGTTCAAGCGATTCTTGTGACTCAGCCTCTGGAGTAGCTGGGAATACAGTCACCTGTCACCACACCTGGCTAATTTTTGTATTTTTAGTAGAGATGGGGTTTCACCATGTTGGCCATACTGGTCTTGAACTCCTGACTTCAGGTGATTTGCTTGCCTTGGCCTCCCAAAGTGCTGGGATTACAGATGTGAGCCACCACGCCCGGCCCCCTCTGGTTTCTTAATTTCCCTCTTTACCTACAATATTATCTTCTATCCCAACATTCTGGTCTCATTTCTCCTTGAGGGAAATCTACATGTCTAAATTTAATAGGCTGGTCTAGTGCACTCTGGTGTGTTCCCCTCCCTCCCTTGCCCCCTCTATTTATAGCTGGGCTAATTTTGTGTGGCCTCTCTCTCTCTTCTTTCCTGATCCTTCCTACTGTGGTGGTGAGGTGACTTCTCAAATATTTGGGCAGAGGAGGTCAGAAGCAGATTTTTGGCATCCGATTTCAGCCCTGGATCACAGAAGCCAGCCAAGTGGGAGTGGAGGCAGACAGAAGCTGCAGGTGCCGATAGGAGGCAGCTTGGGCTCTAAAGGCATTTGGAGTTGGGGTGGAGGCAGTAATCCCAGTTCTATCCCAGTTCTATCCTGATTTTGCTATTCTGCATTCCCATATCAGTTCTTCTCTACTGTCTGGGGCTCTGAGATATAAAAGGGATGGGGAGTGCATGGTGAAAGTAGAATCCTCATGCCAGCCCTGCTGACAGCACATGTATTTCCTTATAGTACCTGTTTAGAGATGCTTTAGTGCTTTGGAGGGGATCTCCACAGGTGTAATATTGGAAAATGGAACTGGGTGCGGTGGCTCACGCCTGTAACCCTAGCACTCTGGGAGGCTGAGGTGGGCTGATCATGAGGTCAGGAGTTGGAGACCAGCCTGACCAACATGGTGAAACCCCGTCTCTATTAAAAAAGAAATAAAGAAGGCCGGGCGCGGTGGCTCAAGCCTGTAATCCCAGCACTTTGGGAGGCCGAGGCGGGTGGGTCACGAGGTCAAGAGATCGAGACCATCCTGGTCAACATAGTGAAACCCCGTCTCTACTAAAAATACAAAAAATTAGCTGGGCATGGTGGCACGTGCCTGTAATCCCAGCTACTCAGGAGGCTGAGGCAGAAGAACTGCCTGAACCCAGGAGACGGAGGTTGCGGTGAGCCGAGATCGCGCCATTGCACTCCAGCCTGGGTAACAAGAGCAAAACTCCGTCTCAAAAAAAAAAAAAAAAGAAATAAAGAAAGAAAGAAATTAAAAAAAGGAGAATGGAGGGCCAGACTTCCAAATGTCTGTTAACTTACCCAAGGTAAACACTATCCCAGGGCCAGCAGAGTGAGAACCTACTTTTTCTTTTTTTTTTTTTCGAGTAAGTATAATCCTGAACAATGAAGTAGGAGAGACAAAGAGAACATAGGAAGAGGAATGCGGTAGGTCACACACTGGAACTTTTAAGAAAAGGAAGGAGAAGAGAGAATCATAAGAATGTGATAGTGTTTGAAGGGCAGAGACAACATTAGAAACATTGAGAAATATTCTGAGATTCCAAGTGTGACAGAGACAAGAATGATGACAAAATAGAATTTGGGATGAGTCAAAACCAGATGGTGAGAGAGAGAAGGGAAGATGGACAGATGTATATTCGCAAGACCAACACCAGTAAGCAGGAGGTGAAGGAAGGGGAAGTGGGAGCAAGCAAGGTTCCCATTATGCCAAATTATTTCCTGTCTCTCCTCCTGGCCCCATTTCTGTATCGGAGTTATAAATAGCAGAGAGTTGGAAAGTGTCCTCCCACCCCCTTGCTTCTGTCCCAGCCTGAAGGAAAGAGAGAGGAAGAGGGACAGCCATTGGGTCCCTGTGGAGATCCCGTCTCAGCTCCACCCAGGTTCTGCTGAGCTAGCCCAGTACTCTGCCCCCTTCCATCTCCTCCCATTTCATGGATAGGAAACGTGCAGTCCTGGGAAGGATCTCGTAGCTGGGGACACCCTTTACATCCCTCTGCCTCTTGGGTCCAGTCTCTTTCATCTTTGCTTCTTTGACACCCACTCCGCTCCCCACTGCTTAATTTCCTCTTCCTGTAATCATCCCCAGTCGTTTTCTTTTCTCCCTTCATTCCATCCCTTGTCAACCAACCTCTTGCCCGTCTTTCTTCCTCTCCATTCCTTTTCTTTTTCCATTTCTCAATTTGCTCCCCATATCTCCCGAGTTTCTCTCACTCTTCCTGCCTCTGTCTTTTTCTCTGTTCCTTTGAATCATGACGATGTGGCTAGCACTGCTGTGGTCGTTGCCAGTCTCGGGGCGGGGTATGGGATAGGAGGGGGGAGGGCAGCAGTCTGATCCCAACAGCAGAAGGAGTGCTCTATGTGACCAGGGGGAACGGAGAGCCACACCGGACCCAGGCCCAGGACTGCTCCTCTTTCATTTCCTCTCTATCTGCAAATCTCTTTTCCCAGGTTGTCTTTTAGCGTCTTCCCACTTCTCATCTCTTACTCTCCTTCTTCTATTTCGGCCTCTCTCTTTCTATCAGTACTTCTCCCTCTCCGAATTCCTGGGCGCTGCCTCCACCACTCCCAGGCTGGGGATGGAGTTGGGGGAGAAGTGGAGGAGAGCGCCGTGTGGGGGCGGAGCCGGAGCTGGTGCTGGCCTTGGGGGGCGTGGTGGTGGGGGGGTCAGCAAGGCCAGTTCCCACCTCAGCCACCAGCCTGGGCATCCTCTAGGCGACGCACTTGGGTCTCCACCTGCCGCGGGAGAGAGGGGCGGGGCCGGGGGAGGGGCTTGGGCGGTGCCCCCGGGAGAGAAGGCGGGAGCCGGAGTGGACGCCCGAGCTGCGGCTGCTGTAGTTGTCCTAGCGGGTGCTGGGGCGGCGGACCGCGGGAGGGAGGGCTGGAGGGGCGAACGACTGGGAGACCTCAGAAAGACCAACGAGACTTCGGAGACCAGAGACGCGCCTGGGGGGACCTGGGGCTTGGGGCGCGCGAGAGTTCCCCTGCAATCGCTGGGAGCGCGCGCGGGGATCGTGCCATGGCCGGGGCTCGGAGCCGCGACCCTTGGGGGGCCTCCTGGATTTGCTACTTTTTTGGCTCCCTGCTCGTCGAACTGCTCTTCTCACGGGCTGTCGCCTTCAATCTGGACGTGATGGGTGCCTTGCGCAAGGAGGGCGAGCCAGGCAGCCTCTTCGGCTTCTCTGTGGCCCTGCACCGGCAGTTGCAGCCGCGACCCCAGAGCTGGTGAGTCACTGCCCCCGCCCAGAGTCTCCATGTCCGAGCCACAGATCGGCCCCCTCCCCACTCTGCAGGCCACCTCATTTCTCTGTTTTCCAGCTCCACCAACACCTAGACTGCCCACAGACATCTCACACCCCAACCTGGAGCCTTGCCTTATCTGCCTTGGGTCTGAAGCTGCACTATCCGGCCCCGAGACCCAGCATTTTGCTTTAGGGATGAGAGCAAGGTTCTTGTCTTGGCAGCAAACCAGCTTCTGGGCCTTTTCCCCCAGTTTGCATCCTTTATCCAGTCCCAGGGCCTGCGGCTCCCCTGCTTCTTCCAAGGGCTGAATTCCGCAAGGAAGGGAGACTGTCTGCTTAGAACGGGAGAAGATGAAAAGGACACAGAGGTTGAGGGTGCCATGAGAGGGATGCAGGGCAGACTCCAGAAATAACTTTCTGCCAGAGCATTGCCATGGATGGAATGAGGGCAGCAGGGCACTGGAAGGTCAGGAGAGAGCTGCCACTTCAGTGGCTTAGGACCACAGGAAGATTGGGAGAGGGTCTGCAGGTCTGGCAGCTTGCAGTAGGTGGCTTGGTGACAGAAAGTGGCAGAAAACTGAGCCTCCAAAACTACTGGTAATAGTAGCAGCAGCAGCAGCAGCAGCAGCAGCAGCCGTAGCAGCGAGAGGGATCCAGGAAGGATGCTGGCCAGGCTGCTCCCCTTCCTCCTCCTTAGGAAATTTCCAACTCCAGGAATCTTGCAGTAGGGAAATGCCAGAAGGAGTAAGGGATGGAGGACAATTCTAATTCTTTCTAATCAGTTCAGGACCCGTGGGAGATGGATATACTTTTGTGTGGGTCCTGTGTCATGCTGCCTGCATCCTTGGCTCTTGCTACATGTCCGACTGTAAAAAGAGAGGCCAGAGGTGAAGAAAGCTTCTCACCGGCTCCTGCTAGGGGGCTTTTCTCTCTTCAGCTGGTGCCTAAGCCACACTAAGTATCCATTACTGGGATCAACGCTGTCCACTGGGACTGTCTTCTCCCCTACTATTGGTCTGGGGGCAGGGAGCAGGGACAAGAGCTCATTTCTCCTCACTTGCTCAGGGAGTGGGGGCCTAGCTCTAATCTTTCTTCTTCCATTATCCCTATCATCTGGTAGCAAGGTCGGTGGTCCCCAAAACATTGGGAGAGGTAGAAAGCAACAGACTTCACCTCCTCTCCTGTTTGCCATCTGCTTCCTCATTCACATTTGCTCCCTCCCTCCCTTCTTCCCCCATCTGCCAGAGTTCCAGGACTGGAGGCCTTTTTAGGACATGCTGAACTCCCTAAGCTATTTCCAGGCAAATTCTAGGTTATTTTTAATAGCTTGGTCTCTTGTCGTTTCCCCCTCCTCTCTGAAGGTGGCCCCTGATTCTGTCTCCCAGAGCCAAGCTGGGGGCATTCCCAGAGGGCGTGACTGTCTCACGCTGCTTTCGCTCCAGCAGGGGGTGCTGTGCTGCCGGGGGCATGTGAGAGGCCAGGCACCTGCTTAGTCCCTAGCTTTTGAGTTGCAGGTCGCCTGCCTTAGCACTCACTGATGGAAAGAACATCTGGTCTGCTTTGATGGCTTTCAGTCTTGCTCTAGGATGCGACTTTGAGGCCTAACCTTTGCTATGTGGTTCCAGCCTCATTTATTTCCTTCAATTGTAAAATGGATATAAACAGTAGTATTACTATATAGGGTTGTTGTGCGGATTAAGAGTTCTTAATGTATGTAAAATGCTTATAATAGTGCATAGCCCACAGTGAGTGCTGTGAAAGTGTTGGTAGTACTGCTATTCTTGTATTGTGAATCACAGAGCGCCTTACAGAGATCCTGGGTCCAAACGCTTGGCTAGAGGGCCTTCCTGGCTGAGCCAGCCTTCCAGGCCAAGCATCCTCCCCAGAGGGCCACCCAGATTGAGAGGGGCTAAAGAGGGGCTGGACTTGGGCTGGGGCCTGGAGTGTGTGGAGAATCGCGAAGTGCAGTGGTCGTGGGCTACTCCTTTGTTTTCACTTATCTAAGCTCCCGGGGGTCCCTCTGCCTCTAGCTGCCAATATATATTTGTTTCTCTCTGCAGTGGCTGCATTGTGGCTGTCCAGAGGCCTGGGGTGGCTAGGGCTCATGGCATGAAGCCAGGAAGGAGTGTGTGTGGCTGGACCAGAGGTGGAGGGACTAGAGAGGCTGTGGGTGGATGCTCTTGTTCCACTAGGGATCAGCTGGCCTCTTCTCCACCGAGAGTGGACTGGGCATGTCTATGCACTCAGCTTCTTTCCACCAT
Organism: Cebus imitator; assembly: GCF_001604975.1. Classification (NCBI taxonomy): domain Eukaryota; kingdom Metazoa; phylum Chordata; class Mammalia; order Primates; family Cebidae; genus Cebus; species Cebus imitator. The sequence goes on from NW_016108056.1 coordinate 368,944, forward strand.
ATGGGCCCCTCGTCTCCTCCCTACTTTTGGCCTCCAGAGGAGATGTGCGCATAGAACAAAGTTAGCTTCTCTGGGTGCTTAGCTATGCACTGACCATCTGTGACACTGGGTATCTCTATGAGTCCACAAAATCTGTGTGCTCGGTACAGACATCCTGACACTCCCTTTGGGGCAAGCACAAAGATGAAAAGACAGCCTGATCCTCAGAGAGATGACCACCTCTATGTTTGAAGGTTGGGGGCACAGCTGACTTGCCTGAAGGTTGCCATTTATTTGCACAGGGCTGTATCACTTTGTTTCCTTTTCTGCCCAGGCTACCCTCCCCTCTTTCTTCTTCCTTTTCTGGGGTGGTCTCAGTGTCCTAGAGACAGGTCAGTCATTGGGCGGAGTGAAAAAGTGTTGGAGTTAGGCCGATGTGGATTTGAATTCCAGCATCACTGCTTAATGTTTTTGAGTGAGTTTCCTCATCTGAAAGACAAGAAAAGAATCCTTATCTCATAGGACTGTTGTGAAGATTAAATAACATAATGCACGTGACTTGCCTATCCTGGTGCTTGGCACATATGTGGACAGTGACGAATGTGAGTTTCTCATATCCCTGGAGTCTAGCCTCGGACCTGACCTCATAGTAGGTGCTGAATAAATATGATTCTTTTGTCCCATCAGCGCCTGACACAGGACTTGGCATGTGACAGACTCTCAATAAGTAGTTGAATGCCCTTCTCTCCTACTCCCTATACCCCTTCTCTGTCTTGACAGTGGCTCTGACAAGGGATGGCAGCTGCTAAGAGATGAGGAGGAGTTGTGGGAAGGAAGAGTGGTTCTCTGCCATCCTCCTCCTTCCCATCAGACCTGGCACAGTGCCCCACAGATGCCTGTCTGTAATATTGCCTAACACGGTTTTGGGCCTTGCCCCCCAGGAAGGGAGATGGAGGAGAAGAGTGTGGGAGAGAGGCCTTGAGGTTTGTCCCGCTGCCACTTCTGAGTCTCTCCTTCTGCAAAGAGAGGACCCGTGGAGCCAGCTGGGTGTCAGTCATCTCACCTCACCCCGCCTTCACTCCTGGCCTGGGGATTCAGCCCCAGGGGACCCAGGCAGCCTCCTTTCCCAGCACAGTGCTCCCCTGGGGAAGCTGCCTTGGCTGTGATCATGGAAAATTGTCCTGCCAAGAAAGTTGTAGCTGGGAAAGAGGCCGAGGGGCAGGCAGGAGAGAAGGCTGGGTGGGGGTCGGGGGTGGAAGGGAAGGCGAAATCATGGATGTGGGGAGGAGAAGGAAGGATGGGGAAGGGAATTTAGGATGTGGAGAAGAGAATGGGGTAGAATTGGAGGCAGAATGAGAAACTTGTCCCTACCTCTGTGCAAGCTGGAGTGGCTGACTGAATCCTGGTCTGGCACAATTTCTTGGAGGTGGGGTTTTTGCTGGGTCCCTGATCTGGGGGAAGTGGGTCCATATCTAGCCTCTTGCCTGGCCTCTGAAACTGGTCCCTGAGCCACACTGTGGTGCCAGTCTGGGCCCCTGTTACTTTTGCTTCCAGCATTCTTGGCATTTCTGGCTGGCTTTCAACTGGACTGGGTTGGGGAGCAGGGCAGAGCTTGGGGATGGGGCCAAGGACGGGTAGGGAAGGCCTGCTCAGGAACAGGTGCTGGGGACAGGCGGTTCTTTCAGACTAGCAGGGCTGGCTGTTGAGTTAGCTTGTGTGTGTGTGTATCTGCTATGCATGTTGGTCCCTCACCCAGATAGTGTGTACGTGCAACGTGATGACCAAGTATATTAATTTGTCCTTGCCAGGGTTTGTGAAAACTGACATTTGCCCATTCTCTTTAGTCTTTTAACACTCTGTTTAATACTGAGGGGTTGGGCCTGGGCAGCTCTAAGGAGGTTGGATCGTTCTGCCCTCTGACTCCTGTTCCTGCCCTTGCACCATTTGCAGGCTGCTGGTGGGTGCTCCCCAGGCCCTGGCTCTTCCTGGGCAGCAGGCGAATCGCACTGGTGGCCTCTTCGCTTGTCCCTTGAGCCTGGAGGAGACCGACTGCTACAGAGTGGACATCGACCAGGGAGGTGTGGCCCTGCATGAACGGATTGGGGGAAGCGTGTGATGGGGGAGGAGAGGACTTGGGCTCCTCTTCCCTCCCCTAATTCCCAGTGTCCTGCCTCCAGCTGATGTGCAAAAGGAAAGCAAGGAGAACCAGTGGTTGGGAGTCAGTGTTCGGAGCCAGGGGCCTGGGGGCAAGATTGTTGTGAGTACTACTTCTCATGACTGAATGCAAGCATGGGGTGTGTGTGTGTGTGTGTGTGTGTGTGTGTGTGTTTATGGCGTGTGCATATGCACAGCTGTGCTTAGACAACACAAGTTAGGAACATGGTATGATTCCAAGTACACCAGGGAGATATAAAAAGGTGTGAGACAAAAAAAAAAAAAATGTGTGAGACATGGTCCTTGTCCTTATAAATGTAAACTTCTGTCCATTCGTCCAACCATCCATTTGTCGAACTCTTATTGAGAACCTTTGAAGCATCAGGCATTGTACTAGTTAGTCAGAGAGGATGTATAAACACAGGGGAAAGCCTGGGCCATGCCCGATGGCTATGGGGATTGTCATTCTCTCTCTCTTTTTTTTTTTCAGTGTCTCTCTGTATCTTTCAGTAACATGCATAGACACACAATTACCAATATGGGTCACTATGGGGCAGAATCTGGTTAATTTTAGGTGAGTGGTCTAGTCTCCAGTCTATAAAAGTCCAAAGGAGGAGTGGAGAGAAAAGACTTCTGCAGATGGGGGGATTTGAGCCAGGCTTTTAACAATAGATAATACTGAACCTGGACAACACAGTGGGACGCTGTCTCTACAAAAGATAAAAACAAATTAGCCAGTCATGGTGGTGCATGCCTGTAATCCCAGCTACACAGGAGGCTGAGGTGGGAGGATCACTTGAGCCCTGGAGGCTGCAGTGAGCCATGATTGTGTCACTACACTCCAGCTTGGCTGGGTAACAGAGTGAGACCTTGCCTCAAAAAAAAA
>NW_016108056.1:371987-389392 GCF_001604975.1 Cebus imitator
AAAAAAAAAAAAAAAAAAAAAAAAAAGTAATACTTGGAGAGTGAAGAGGAAAGGAAATTCTTTGCAGATGAGGTGGTGACACAAATGTCCAGGGATGCCGGGCGCGGTGGCTCATGCCTGTAGTCCCAGCACTTTAAAAGGCTGAGGTGGGCGGATCACCTGAGGTCAGGAGTTCAAGACCAGCCTGACCAACATGGAGAAACTTCGTCTCTACTAAAAGTACAAAAAATTAACTGGGTATGGTGGCGCATACCTGTAATCCTAGCTACTCGGAAGGCTAAGCAGGAGAATCGCTTGAGCCCGGGAGGCGGAGGTTGTGGTGAGTTGAGATCGTGTCGTTGCACTCCAGCCTGGGCAACAAGAGCAAGACTCTGTCTCAAACAACAACAACAACAACAGCAAAGGTCCCGGGACGGGGCCAAGCTTGGCATTCTGGAGGACTGTGATATGATTGGGGAGACACACACCCTATGTGGTGGCTTAGTAGTGTCTTTTGGCTCCAGGCAGAATGTGGAACGAGGACATCCCCATTTGAGGGCAAGAAGTGGGTGCAGACAGGATGCTGGGTTATGCACGGACCTGTGTAACACTGGCAGGGTAATGGTGCTTGAGTGGTGCCGGCATAGGGGTGTGTGTGTGTGTGTGTGTGTGAGCACACATGTATCAGTATCTGCCAAACCACTGTCGGCAGCAGGCTTCAAGCAGGTCCCTGGCCCACAGAGTGAAACGATCCCCATTCCTTCCTCCCCCAGACCTGTGCACACCGATATGAGGCGCGGCAGCGAGTGGACCAGATCCTGGAGACACGGGATATGATTGGTCGCTGCTTTGTGCTAAGCCAGGACCTGGCCATCCGGGATGAGTTGGATGGTGGGGAATGGAAGTTCTGTGAAGGGCGCCCCCAAGGCCATGAACAATTTGGGTTCTGCCAGCAGGGCACAGCTGCCGCCTTCTCCCCTGATAGCCACTACCTCCTCTTTGGGGCCCCAGGAACCTATAATTGGAAGGGTGAGTCACTCCTCGGGGAGGGGAGAAGGGACCAAAACCTCCTCTCACCTCAGAGACAGGGCTGAGGACAGCACATGGCCAAGCATGACCACGTGTGCACTGCTGTATGGCCCCAGGGCACTGCCATGCCTTCCACCCCACTGAGCTAGTGCACACGTGAATGTGGGGGGTACCGCTTTTCCCTTGCATGGCCAAGGGTTCCTCAACATGCTGGCATGAGCCCCAAGTGCACACTGGGCCTGCAGCTGGGGCCTGCATGCTCCAACACACTAGCCCACACCTCATCACTGCCATTCCCGTCTCCGCACGCTGCTGCTGGCTGAGCTGACACTTGGTGAGTGTGATGCCACGACTGGGGGACCCCAGGAAGCCTGGGTTTGGGAGGGGGTGGAGAGAGGGCTGGAAAGAAGAGGAGGGGCTTCCCTGTGTACCTGTCTAACTCAGAGTCTGGCCTGAGGGGTGCTCCCTGTGCCCTGCCCCGGCACTAACAGGACTGTCCTTGCAGGCACAGCCAGGGTGGAGCTCTGTGCACAGGGCTCAGCGGACCTGGCAGACCTGGACGACGGGCCCTACGAGGCGGGGGGTGAGAAGCAGCAGGACCCCCGCCTCATCCCGGTCCCTGCCAACAGCTACTTTGGTAGGGACCCCTCCCCGGCCCAGAGCCGCTCTAATCCTCTGCTCCTCTCTCTTGTCCTCCCTCTCCATGCTCCCATCCTTCTGTCTGTTTCTGTCTCTCACCCTGTCTGTCTTTCTCTCTGGCTGTGATCTCTCTGGTCTCTTTTCTCTCTCTACTTCTTCTTCTTTCACCTTTTTCTGGCCTTTCTGTGGCTCTGTCTCGCTACTCTGTGGCCCCTTCTCTGGATGTCCCCTCCCTGGTGTCTCCCCCCACCCCCCACAGGGTTGCTTTTTGTGACCAACATTGATAGCTCAGACCCCGACCAGCTGGTGTATAAAACTTTGGACCCTGCTGACCGGCTCCCAGGACCAGCCGGAGACTTGGCCCTGAATAGCTACTTAGGTTTGTAAGCTCCCACCTCCTGGACTCTAGGGTCGTGGCCCAGCCTCCCCTCCTTCCCCAGGGAACTCGAACTCTGCTGCCTTATAATCTCCTCCTCCCCAACACAACCCAGGGAGACACACATTGGGCCCAAATTGCAGAGAAGAGCTGGGTCCAGTGACCAGGCCTAAGAAGAGGAGGCCCCAAGGGTGATGGCCTCTGGGGCTGTGAGCCAGGGGTCTCCATAGAGGAAGATCCAGGTGGAGTGAGAGGGCCAGGGCTGAGGATATCCTGGGAAGGACAGTCCTGCCTTCTAGGGGGACTTCTCCTGAGGGATGGATGGTGGGCACATACTGAAGAAAGGGCTAGTGTTGTTGGTAAGTCCCTCTCATTGTCTCATCTGCATCCCTCTGCAGAGGAGGAGGAAACCAGGCCTGGGAGATGTTTGGGGGAAGCAGGCTCTCTTTCAATCCCCCTTGTCTCCCCCTCATCCATGCGAAGACTTCCCCTCCCTGCCAGGATGAGGCAGTGGGGGGAAAGAGGTGCACTGGGTGGGACTGGGGCTTGAGAAGGACTGGCCCTCTCCTCTAGCTCCCTGGGTGTGGGCAGGGTGGGGCCGCTGCACTTGGCCTCCTGCCTGGGCTCCTGGCTTTCTGAGCCATCACCTTTCTCTCTCCTGCCCCGTCCCTGAGGTTGACCTCACTGCACTTTTTGCGCCAAGCTTGTCTCTGGGCCTAGTGGGTGTGGGGAGCTGCCGGGCCCTGTGGGGAGGAAGAACTAGCCAGCTGTGGTGCTGATGACTTGCAGGGAACCTATCTTTCTGCTCTTAACTTGGGGGAGGGGGCAGGGGCCAGGGGAACTGTGACTCGGCTCTTAGCCTGTGGGGAGGGGGCAAGGGCCAGGGGAACTATGACTCGGCTCTTAGCCTGTGGGGAGGGGGCAGGGGCCGGGGAGCCGTGACACACCCCAGCTTCTGAGGCTTGGGGTTAAGACTCAGGGGTAAGTCACCTTTCCCCCAGGTTTCTCTATCGACTCGGGGAAAGGTCTGGTGCGTGCAGAAGAGCTGAGCTTTGTGGCTGGGGCTCCCCGTGCCAACCACAAGGGTGCCGTGGTCATCCTGCGCAAGGACAGCGCCAGTCGCCTGGTGCCCGAGGCTATGCTGTCTGGGGAGCGCCTGACCTCCGGCTTCGGCTACTCGCTGGCTGTGGCTGACCTCAACAGTGATGGGTGAGTGGGTGCAGGGCCGTGCCACCTGGGGGAGGCTGGGTCCAGGAGGTATGAGTGGCCTTTGGCACCTCCTGCTGGCTCCTCTGGCCAGAGAGGACCCACACTGAATGTTTCCCTCTCTCCATAGCTGGCCAGACCTGATAGTGGGTGCCCCCTACTTCTTTGAGCGCCAAGAAGAGCTGGGGGGTGCTGTGTATGTGTACTTGAACCAGGGGGGCCACTGGACCGGAATCTCCCCACTCCGACTCTGTGGCTCCCCTGACTCCATGTTCGGGATCAGCCTGGCTGTCCTGGGGGACGTCAACCAAGATGGCTTTCCAGGTGTGACTGGGAACTGGAAAGGCTCAGGGGAGGGAGGGGCCTGAGGAGGGATGGGGGAGCCCCTCAGAGGTCAGGGCGTGGTCTTCTGAGGACCCAGGGAGAGAGGGTCCCTGGGCTTATGTCTGAGGTCAGGGAGTGGTCTTCTGAGGACCCAGGGAGAGAGGGTCCCTGGGCTTACGTCTGAGGTCAGGGCGTGGTCTTCTGAGGACCCAGGGAGAGAGGGTCCCTGGGCTTACGTCTGAGCTTTACCATTTCCCAGCTTTCTGACCTTGGCAAGTTGCCCAACCTTTTTGCGTTAGTAATATCTGCGGGGAGTGGCCAAGAGGATTGAAGACGATGTTTATAGAGTGCCTGGGATTTTGTAGCCTCCCAATAAAACAGAAAACAGACCTGAGTGACTGGGGGAGAGTTGAGGCCTGGACCTCGTCTGTGCTCCCAGACAGCGGGACTGCCTTTTCCTTGTGCCCTGCAGATATTGCAGTGGGTGCCCCCTTTGATGGGGACGGGAAAGTTTTCATCTACCATGGGAGCAGCCTGGGCGTAGTCGCCAAACCTTCACAGGTGAAGGGAGTCGCTGGGATGAGGGAGTGGGTGTGTGGGTGGAATCAGGGCAGCAGAGGCATCAGGGGAGGCAGAGGCCTGCGGGAGGTGGGACTGGGGGAGGCTGACAGCCGGTTCTCTAGGTGCTGGAGGGCGAGGCTGTGGGCATCAAGAGCTTCGGCTACTCCCTGTCAGGCAACTTGGATATGGATGGGAACCAATACCCTGACCTGCTGGTGGGCTCCCTGGCTGACACCGCCGTGCTCTTCAGGTGAGCCCCCCAGTGCCTTCTCCCTCCCTGAGGCCATGAGCCTCTCCCTGTGACCCTGACCCCCACCCCAGGGCCAAATCTGATGCTTAAGAGTGTTTCCCAGCCTCACGTTCTCATGTTTCTTGTGCCTTTGACTCTCCAATCCCAGGGCCAGACCCGTCCTCCATGTCTCCCATGAGGTCTCTATTGCCCCTCGAAGCATCGACCTGGAGCAGCCCAACTGTGCCGGTGGCCACTCGGTCTGGTGAGGCGGGATCGGGGGGGCACCTGGACCCTGGCAGCTTCTCCTGCCCTCCTCTTGATCCCTTTATCTTCGCAGTTTGGGGCTGGGTTGGGGCTGTGACAGGATGTGACAGATGGGTGGGGGTGGGGGCCTTGGCCCATCAGCCTCGTTTGGCTCAGGAGCCACCCTTTGCCCCCGCAGTGTGGACCTAAGGGTCTGTTTCAGCTACATTGCAGTCCCCAGCAGCTACAACCCTACTGTGGGTGAGTGCGGACCCCCTCCTGCGGCTCACCCTTTTGGGTTTCCCGGAGAAGGGGCTCACTTCAAAGTGGAGAGAAGAGCACCCTGGGGATGGGGTCAGCTGGAATAGCTCCCCGGCTCAGCGGCTCCTCTCCCAACACACCGCAGCCCTGGATTACGTGTTAGACGGGGACACAGACCGGAGGCTCCGGGGCCAGGTTCCCCGTGTGACCTTCCTGAGCCGTAGCCCAGATGAACCCAAGCACCAGGCCTCGGGCACCGTGTGGCTGAAGCACCAGCATGACCGCGTCTGTGGAGACGCCATGTTCCAGCTCCAGGTGGACACTGACCCCTTGGCTTCTGAGGGTCATTGTCATGGCACCATCTCTTTTCCATGACTCCTCTTAGCTGCTTCTTCCTGAGCACACACGTGCCTTTCTCTAAGACCTAGACAGGTGGGAAACCTGTCTTCTGAGCTCACTTCCTCCTCACCTGCTGCCCCTCTTGTCATCTCTGCACTCCCTGGAGGAGGAGATGGCAACTTTTATGATCACATCTGGTCCTCAAAGCCCTGAATCCCGGGTTTCCCCTCTTCCCTACCCATCTTTCTCCCTCCTCCTTGCTCAGTTCTCCAACTCTCTCCTCCATCTCCCTAAGCTTCCTTCCAAGTTTCAGAATTGGTCCTACATGTGGCAGGGGCACTGAGCAGGGCTGAGGCCGGGGGATTGTTCCCGCGACGAATGGCCCTTCCTCTTCCTAGGAAAACATCAAAGACAAGCTTCGGGCCATTGTAGTGACCTTGTCCTACAGTCTGCAGACCCCTCGGCTCCGACGACAGGCTCCTGGCCAGGGGCTGCCCCCAGTGGCTCCCATCCTCAATGCCCATCAGCCCAGCACCCAGCGGGCAGAGGTGAGCATGGGTTCTGGTTTGGCCCGGGAGGAGGAGCGGGGAGGGCAAAGATCATGGTCCCTCCACAGTGACACCCATTCATAGCTCACAGAGTTCCTTCATCTTTGCTACTCCGGTAATTCGTCATATCTCTAGGTGCCCAAATGACCATGTGTTCCTAGTCAAGGGGACAGAGCTCCTTTGCTCCATGTATTCAGTCCAGGGCTCAAGTTGATGGGATTCCTTCATCTTCAAATGTGGCCTCCAAGCCCTTGAAGTCACTTTCATCCCACTCAGTTGGAAGAGGTGACATGAAGCCCCTTGCATGGCTTTTATGGCCGGCCCAGAAGTGGTGCCCTGGCCTTCTCTTTGTGTTCTAAATCTGAACCTCAGTTACACGCACATAGCTGGGGCAGTGTGGCCAGCTCTTGACTTGCAGCTAGTCTCCACCATGGCTTGGTAGTGCTCCCATTGTTTTACTCGTCTCCAGAGGAGAGAATCACACGGCTAGTAAACCCCAGATCTGAGAGTGGAGCACAGGTTGTTTAATCCTGTGATCCTCTAACCCACCGTATGCCATGGTGACAGGTTTGCCCCCTGCCTTACCCCCTAGGAATGCCCCTTGTCTAATGCCTCTCCCCAGATCCACTTCCTGAAGCAAGGCTGTGGTGAAGACAAGATCTGCCAGAGCAATCTACAGTTGGTCCGTGCCCGCTTCTGTGCCCGGGTCAGCGACACAGAATTCCAGCCTCTGCCCATGTGAGGGGGGCAGAGAGCAGCGGAGGGAGGGGCGGGTGGGCCAGAGTTCAAGGAATGAGAGAAAACCCCCTCAGAAGGACCAGTCAGAGGGAGGGACTTAGCTGAGAGGGCAGAAGGTGGAAGAGGACCTGCCGATGACTTAGGAGACTGAGCTGAGGGGCCGGGCGCAGTGACTCAAGCCTGTAATCCCAGCACTTTGGGAGGCCGAGGCGGGTGGATCACCCAAGGCCAGGAGTTCCAGACATCCAGTAACCCCATCTCTACTAAAAATATAAAAATTAGCTGGGCATGATGGTGCATGGCTGTAATCCCAGCTGCTTGGGAGGCTGAGGCAGGAGAATCACTTGAGCCTGGGACGCAGAGGTTGCAGAGAGCCAAGATTGTGGCATTGCACTCCAGCCTGGGCAAGAAGAACGAAACTCCGTCTTAAAAAAAAAAATAAAATGGCTGAGATGAGGGTCAGTGATGGGATGTGGGGGCTCCCATGGCAAGGAATAGCAATCCTTCACAGTACACTAATCATATGCAGTCTACATACATCTCATTGATTAGTCTTCAGACCTCTGTGAGGTAGGAATTATTAGTCTCATTTTATAGATGGAGAACTGAGGCCTAGAGAGGTTAAGTTACTTGCCCAAGGAAAGTAATGCTGGAACTGAGATGAGGACGGAGGTCCCCTGACTCCCAGTCGTGTGTACAGAGGCTTGAGGCTTGGACCGGTGTGATGGGGACCTGGAGTGGGAGGAGAGGCTCAGGGAGTGAAGGCAGGTGCTGGGGGAGCTGGCCGGGAGCGGCAGTGGTTAGGGGAGGTGTTCAGGACTTAGCAGGAGTGGGGTCTGACTCTCCAGGGATGCAGACGGAACAACAGCCCTGTTTGCACTGAGTGGGCAGCCGGTCATTGGCCTGGAGCTGATGGTCACCAATCTGCCATCGGACCCAGCCCAGCCCCAGGCTGATGGGGATGATGCCCATGAAGCCCAGCTCCTGGTCATGCTTCCTTCCTCACTGCATTACTCAGGAGTCCGGGCCCTGGACCCTGCGGTGAGGACCTGGGGGCAGGATGGGGTGGGGTCTTGAGGGGCTCCAGGCACCCAAACTGACCTCACCTTCTTTCCATTCCAGGAGAAGCCACTCTGCCTGTCCAATGAGAATGCCTCCCATGTTGAGTGTGAGCTGGGGAACCCCATGAAGAGAGGTGCCCAGGTTGGCATATCTGCCCTTATCTCTGTGTGAGCGCCCGCTCTGTAAGCCTGTAGACCACCTCAGACTGGAATCTCTTCTCACCCTGGCCTAGGTCACCTTCTACCTCATCTTTAGCACCTCAGGGATCAGCATTGAGACCACGGAACTGGAGGTGAAGCTGCTGTTGGCCACGTAAGCCTGGCGGGGCCAGAGGATGCGGTGGGGGCAGTCATATGGGCCTCATCCGACCCTTGGGAGGTGCCTGTGCCTGATGTCCACTCTTGCACCTGCCCACTCTTCAGGATCAGTGAGCAGGAGCTGCATCTAGTCTCTGCACGAGCCCGTGTCTTTATTGAGCTGCCACTGTCCATTGCAGGGTGAGCCTGGCCCAAGAGGGCACCTCCATTGGAGGGAGGGGGCATTTCCACTTCCAAACCCTGGCCAGGGCCCTGCCTTTATTCAGCCAGGCCCCAGACCTTCTCACCCCTCTTCTGACCTCTCCATGCCAGGATGGCCATTCCCCAGCAACTCTTCTTCTCTGGCGTGGTGAGGGGTGAGAGCGCCATGCAGTCTGAGCGGGATGTGGGCAGCAAGGTCAAGTATGAGGTCACGGTAAGTGTCAGGGGTGAGGCACCTCCACGGTCGCCCTTGGCCCCTTGGCACAGTGGAGACGCTGAGCCATGTCCCCAGGGCTGGGGCTGTTTTACCATGCTGGTCTAGCGAGTTTGAGGCCTCTGCCCTGCACCTGGACCTTGGCTGTGGGTGGATGTTTCTGCTGGGGCCTCACTTGACCATTTCCTTGTTGTTCTATCTGGCTGTCTCACCTGCTGGTCTGGTAGGCCATGAGAGTCCAGGAAAGCGTCTCTGCTGTGAGCCTCAGCTGGGGGATGGGAACATGGGGCTGGGGTTAATGTCTCTTCCTAGAACTCTGCCTTTGCTTGGCTGGAGCTTCTCCTTACACCTTCCAGGGACACTTCCAGGTTTTCCTGGATTTGGTAGGCGGAGAGAATGGTGCCTGGTGGGGTCTGGGATCCCAAGTCTTTGTTGAAATTGTTTCCAGAGGGCCTTCTTTTCAGTCCTTGCTCCTTCCATCTCTGTGGATTTAAGATCCCCTTGAAAACTGAGTTTCTTGGCTGGGCACAGTGGCTCATGCCTGTAATCACACCACTCTAGGAGGCCAAGGTGGCAGGACTGTTTGAGCCCAGAAGTTAGAGACTGGCCTGGGCAACACAGTCAGATCCTGTCTCTACAAAAATTGAAAAACAAAACAAAACAAAAAAAACAACTGAGGTCCCTCCTCTCATACTCTCCTTTTCCCGCAGGTCTCCAACCAAGGCCAGTCACTCAAAACCCTGGGCTCTGCCTTCCTCAACATCATGTGGCCCCATGAGATTGCCAATGGGAAGTGGCTGCTGTACCCGATGCGGGTGGAGCTGGAGGGCGGTCAGGGGCCTGGGCAGAAAGGGCTTTGCTCTCCTAGGCCCAACATCCTCCACCTGGTGAGGCTTAGGTGGGGGTGGGGTTACATGTTGGGAGGGATGTCATGGGGGGGCCAGGGGAGTGAGTGTGGTGATGGGCCAGGAGGAAGGTGGTGGGGAGGAGATTCGATCTCAGGACTGCTGTGATTGGAGGGACACTCACTGGGACCCCCCTTTCCACGTCCAGGATGTGGACAGTAGGGATAGGAGGCGGCGGGAGCTGGAGCCGCCTGAGCAGCAGGAGCCTGGTGAGCAGCAGGAGCCCAGCATGTCCTGGTGGCCAGTGTCCTCTGCTGAGAAGAAGAAAAACATCACCCTGGTGAGGGCGGGCCAGACTCGGTGCAGCCAGAATGGGGGTGTGCGGTGTGGGGCACAGAGCTCCAGGGTGCTATGTGTCCAGGGAGGGTAGCCTGTTGAGATACGTGATGATCAAACACCCAGGGCAAGTTGATCAGATGGTTCCCGTCACAACTCATGGGAGGGGGCGCCTGGGAGGCAGTTGCTGACATTGCAGAGCCCCTTCCCGCCCAGCCCCTGCAAGTGCTCGCTCCAGAGCAGGTCACTCCACCTGAAGCCAGTTAGCCAGGCAGTCGATTCTCCTCATGTTTATATAAAGCATTATATTGTATAGGCGATGGGATGGGGTTAGTCCATCCTCACACTGTGAGGCCTGTTTGTTGTTCTTTTTTTTTTTTTTGAGACAGAGTTTCGCTCTTGTTACCCAGGCTGGAGTGCAATGGCGCAATCTCGGCTCACCGCAACCTCCGCCTCCCGGGTTCAGGCAATTCTCCTGCCCCAGCCTCCTGAGTCGCTGGGATTACAGGCACGCGCCACCATGCCCAGCTAATTTTTTGTATTTTTAGTAGAGACGGGGTTTCACCATGTTGACCAGAATGGTCTCGATCTCTTGACCTCGTGATCCACCCGCCTCGGCCTCCCACAGTGCTGGGATTACAGGCTTGAGCCACCGCGCCCGGCCTCTTTTGAATTCTTATAAGATAAAAAAGTCAATTTGTATAAGGACACATGCTCAATTTTTCCAATATTAAAAACGCTAAGTTATTTTTTGTTGTTGTTGAGACGGAGTCTCACTCTGTCACCCACGCTGGAGTGCAGTGGCATGATCTCAGCTCACTGCAACCTCTGCCTCCCGGGTTCAAGTGATTCTCCTTCCCCGGACTCCCGAGGGACTATAGGCGTGCACCACCATGCCCGGTTAATTTTTGTATTTTTAGTAGAGACGGGGTTTCACCGTGTTGGCCAGGCTAGCTGGTCTCGAACTCCTGACCTTAAGTGATCTTCCTCCCTCCACCTCCCAAAATGCTCGGATTACAGGTGTGAGCCATGTGCTCAGCAAAAACGATAAATTCTAAAAGTTCTAATAATTAAGACGACAGTAAATTGTATATGATTCATTAAGCCTATTCCTTTTGAGCAGCTTTGCTTTCCCTTTTTCTGCTTGTTTCGCAGAGTAGTGTTGTTTAGGTGAAGGTACTGAGCAGATCCACACCTGCTCTGTGCCCCTCCCTGCTAGGATGGCACTGGCAGTGAGAACATGGTGGGGACGTAGATTAGGAGGGTTTTTCGTCTGATTGTAAGGAGGTGGAGGTAAACCCCAGGTAGAGCCAAGGAGACCCTTTGCAGGGGAATGTCAGCAGCTACAGCAGTCCCCACCCTGGGCCCTCAGCTCCCCTGGGAATATGACATGAGGCTTCCCTGGGAACATGACCTGAGGTGAAGCAAAGAACGCCAGGGGCGGTAGGACCCTGTGTCATGGCTGTTGTTCTGTTACATGGATAGTCCTCCCTTCTCCATGTGACCGATTTCCTCTGAGAGGCCTCCTTTTTAAATGGGAACTTTGAAATAGAGTCTTGTTTTAATGTTAAAATTTATTTATTTATTTAAATGACAAAAATTATATTTATCATGTATAACATGATATTTTGAACTATGTATATACTGTGGAATGGCTGTATTGAGCTAATTAACATATGCATCACCTCGAATATTTATTTTTGCGGTAAGAACATTTAAAATCTATTCTTTTAGTGATTTTCAAGAATACAATATGTTGTTATTAACTAGAGTCCCCATGCTGGGCAATAGATCTCCTGAATAGATCTCTCTTCCTTCTAGCTGAAACTTTGTACCTTTTGACCACCATCTCCTCCATCTCCCCAACCGTCCCCACCCCGACCCTGGCTCTGGGTAACAACCATTCTACTCTCTGCTTCTATGAGTTCAACTTTCAGATGCCACATATAAGTGAGATAATGCAGTATTTGTCTTTCTGAGTCTGGCTTAGTTTGCTTAACATAATGTCTAAAGTAGATTGTTTTACAAAAGAGGCAGAAGGTCTTGCTTTTAGACAGTATGGCTAAGGATTCTTGAATGGCTCAAAAGTGGCAAAATGAAAGGTAACTCAAAGAATTCAGACACCGTCAAAGCCATTCTTCTGAGTCTGGATTGCGGCGCGATGAATATAACATAACTTTCAGGCCAACAGGTCATGAGGTGGTGATTGGGCCAAATGGATTTAGTTCAGTCCTGGACAGAACGGATCCTGAGTCCCCTGTCCCTCCAGGAGCTTCTGAGGCAGCCTCCTCCTCCTTCAAGGAGTTTGGGTTTAGGGCCGGGGTGTGGCTTTGCCGAATATGGACCTGAGTTCAAATATTTGCTCCACTGCTCACTAGCTTTGCTAGCGCGTGACCTGAGGCAGGTCACTTCGCTTCCTTGGGCCTCCTCAGTTCCTTCCTTTGAAAAATGAGATGATAATCACGTGTACCTTGCAGGACTGTTGAGAAGCTTAAATGAGAGAAGTGCCCGACAATAGTAGGTGCTCAATAAATGGGACTGTCATTAGGTAACATAAGCATCAGTTGGGAAGCTACTCTGCCTGTGTTGTCAACAGATTCCCCTTCATGCTGCCCCCACCCCATGCATTTCAAAGCCAAATAGCTCAGCTTTGGGGTGGGCAGCTATTTCAGACCATAAGATTAGTCTGAGAAGACCTCCTGGAGGAGGGGAGTTCAAGGTCAAGTAAGGAAAATGGGAGAGATGGCAGGCTCAGCAGGGTGGAGCTGAGTGGCTTAGACCCCGTCCGTCCTTATTTCCAGGACTGCGCCCGGGGCACGGCCAACTGTGTGGTGTTCAGCTGCCCACTCTACAGCTTCGACCGAGCGGCTGTGCTGCGTGTCTGGGGCCGTCTCTGGAACAGCACCTTTCTGGAGGTGAGGATACCACTGGGGCTCCAGTCTGTGTTTCTTCTTCCCCCAAAGCCCCTCCAGGACTCACTTCTCCTCCTCCCTCCTCACTGTCCAAATGCAGCATCCTTTTTATCTTTTTTTTTTTTTTTTGAGGCAGTCTTGCTCTGTCCCCCAGGCTGGAGAATAGTGGCACGATCTCAGCTCACTGGAGTATCTGCCTCCCGAGTTCAAGAGATTCTTCTGCCTCAGCCTCCCAAGTAGCTGGGATTACAGGCATTTGCCACTACACCCAGCTAATTTTTATATTTTTCATAGAAATGGGGTTTTGCCATGTTGGCCAGGCTGGTCTCAAACTCCTGACCTCAAGTGATCCACCTCCCTTGACCTCCCAAAGTGCTGGGATTACAGGTGTGAGCCACTGTGTCCAGCCCAAATGCAGCATACTCTTAACTGAAACCAGGCAGAAACATCCTCTGTATTGGGCACCATTCCATTTATAATTTCAGGAGGTAACAGGAAGGAAGGGAGTCATGGGACATTTAGGAGAAGGGTCTCCTTCCCTGTTCCTTTAGGAGTACTCAGCTGTGAAGTCCCTGGAACTGATTGTCCGAGCCAACATCACAGTGAAGTCCTCTATAAAGAACCTGCTGCTCCGAGATGCCTCCACAGTGGTGAGCTGCAGGGCTGGGGGATGGGTGGGGAGCACTCTCTTCTTTCCTGCTCCCTCCAGCTCTTGCTCCATTGGCCCCTTGCTCCCCAGATCCCGGTGATGGTATACTTGGACCCCGTGGCTGTGGTGGCAGAAGGAGTGCCCTGGTGGGTTATCCTCCTGGCTGTACTTGCCGGGCTGCTGGTGCTGGCACTGCTGGTGCTGCTCCTGTGGAAGGTGAGACTTGGGGGATGGTGGGGCTGATGGGGGCGGACTTCCTGGTCGGGTGGGCAGCCTTTTGTACTGTGGTTCTCTCACCTACCCACTCATGTCTTCAGCAAATCTGCACTGAATACTTACCCTGCATGTCTCAGGAACTCTATTAGCCCCTGGATGTTTCAAAGATAAATCAGATGCAGGCTTGGCTGTGGTGAGTCATGCCTGTAATGCTAGCACTTTCGGAGGCCAAGGCGTGTGGATCACTTGAGATCAGGAGTTTGAGACCAGCCTGGCCAACATGGTAAAAACTCATCTCTACTAAAAATACAAAATTAGCCGGGCATGGTGGCATGCACCTGTAGACCAGCTGCTGGGGAGGCTGAGGCAGGAGAACCGATTGAACCAGAAAGCGGGAGTTGCAGTAAGTTGAGATGGCGCCGTTGCACTTCAGCTTGGGTGACAGACAGAGACTCCGTCTGAAAACAAACAAACAAAAAACTCCAAAAACAAACAACCCCCCCCAAAAAAAAACCCAAAAACAGCAAAAAAAGAAGAAATCAGATGCCGATCTCGTTCTCAGGGGTTCTGTAGTCTGGTGGGGTGGGAGTGGTGAGCCTGTAGGCAAGGAGAAGGCAGAAAGCGTTGAGTTGAGAAAATGCAGTGGGAGTTTAGCGGGAAAAAGGCTTGAGGAGGGGCACTAGAAGCAGTCCTTAGAGGGGGTGGGGTAGTAGGGTTAGGGCGTAAGGAGATGAGGTGGGTGGGGTCCAGCCAGACCATGGTAGGCAAAGTCACAGAGGCAGAGAAGTGTGGTCTGCCTTAACTAGAACGTGGCAGTGAGCACCGGAAAGGTAACAGTGGCTAAGAAGGCCGACAAGCATGGAGAACGGCCTCCAGGGAACCGCCCTTAGGGTGGAACTCGGAGCTTCCACATACCAGGCTCTGCATGGAAGCATTCTTGTATGCACAGAGCTGTATACAGAATCACATTGGCATCCAGGGCTCAATGTAAAAATACACACATGCACACATCAGTACAGGACATCACGAATATCACCAGGGGTCATATGCTGAGCCATCTGCCACATCTGGGGCTGTGTTCAGAGCCATGCATGTCCTTGGGGCTCTGAAGAACTGCCCCTGCCTGTACCTGCTCCTTGGGATGAATTACAGACTGAGCATACCCTTTGGCAAGTGTGAGTCATCAGTAGACCAGGGTCTGGAGTGGCATCTAAGCTGTTGGGAACCTGCCCAGTCTTAGGGGAGATTGATGCCTCTGTAAAACTGGTCCCAGAATGCTTGCTCCCTGCTCCTATGGAAGGGAGACAGAACAGAGATGGGGACTCCCATCCTTCCTCAATCTTCCCATCCTCTGCCTCCTCTGCCCTGCTTCTCCCTCGACATCCCAGTGTGGCTTCTTCCATCGGAGCAGCCAGCGTTCACCTTTTCCCACCAACTATCACCGGGCCTGTCTGGCTGTGCAGCCTTCGGCTGTGGAAGTTGGGGGTCCAGGGACTGTGGGGTAACTGTTGTGTGTGTGCATGTGTATATGTGTGTGTGGATATGTATGTGTGTGACTAAAAGGAGAATTCCCAGCATTCAGGGGACCAGGAATGTTGAGGGTGAAAGATGAGATTGCATGAGAGTGACGTGAGGTGAGAGGTTACTAGAAGGGTGTGGAGATAAGGGTAAGTCTACACAGCCTGAGGCATGCACAGAGGGTTGGTGGGCTCACAGAGTGTGAGCATGTGGGAGTGTGGGGAGGTCCCATGCATGCTTTTTCTATGGGCATGTGTGCGAGGAGATGAATGTGTAAGGAACTGCTATGCAGTCTGAGCATGTAGGAGTCCTGGGCCTCTGAGTGTGAGTGTGCAAGGGGCACAATCCCAGCCTGGTGTGTAGAGGCCAGCATAGTCCTGATTTAGGGTGAGGCTAGACTACTGTATTGATGGGAGGGGTGCTGTAAGGGGCATGCTGCCCAAGGTATAAGTACACAGGGTGCATGTGTATGAGGCTTGAGAGGCATCATTCCAGAGGCGCAGGGGTCTAGGAAGCCACTTTCTTCCTCAGATCTTGTTTGTGTTTTGGGGGACACTATTGGGTCTCTTAAGAAGCTAGAGTGGGAGGAAATCTTGAGTCAGGTCCTAATGCTCCACTCTCAAGCCTCTCTTTCAGGGGCCAAGGGAGAGGCCCTTGGTCCTGTCTCTTGGACCCCCTCCTGGTCTCTGTCTTGCTGTGAATGAGAACCCAGGGACCCAGCACTGATGGGATCACTGTGGGCGCTGCCCACTGCATTTGATGCTGTTCAGTCTGTCTCCTCTCTGCCACAGTGGGGATGGTGAGGGCGAGGAGCTGCGCTGCGCTAGGTGTCTGCTCCAGGGACCGCAGCTCTTCGGGCTCCTCATGGTCAGGCTTGATGTCTTTATAGATGGGATTCTTCAAACGGGCGAAGCACCCCGAGGCCACCGTGCCCCAGTACCATGCAGTGAAGATTCCTCGGGAAGACCGACAGCAGTTCAAGGAGGAGAAGACGGGCACTATCCTTAGGAACAACTGGGGCAGCCCCCGGCGGGAGGCCCCGGATGCACACCCCATCCTGGCCGCTGACGGGCACCCCGAGCTGGGCCCTGATGGGCATCCAGGGCCAGGCACCGCCTAGGTTCCTGTGTCCAGCCTGGCTTGTGGCTCCCCTCCGCCCCTTCCCCAGAGATGGCTCTTTGGAATGAAGAGGGTAGAGTGGGCTGCTGGTGTCGCAGCAAGATTTGGCAGGATCCGCTTCCTCAGGGGCACAGACCACTCCCACCCACAAGAACTCCTCCACCCAGCTTCCCCTTAGAGTGCTGTGAGATGAGGGCAGGTAAATCAGGGATAGGGTCACGGGGTGAGGTGAGAAGGGCAGGGGTGTCCTGATGCAAAGGTTGGGAGAAGGGATCCTAATCCCTCCCTCCCCCATTCACCCTGTAGAACAGGACCCCAAGGGCCTGGCTCCCTAAGAAGTGCCTTAGCCTAGAGGGTCAGGGAGAAGGCTGTGTCACTGACTCAGGGGCTCCTCCTTTTCTAGTTTCTCCTCTCCTCTGACCTGAGTTTGCTACATCAGTCTAGTGGTTTCATCTATTTATTAAAAAATATTTGAGAACAAAACCTCTGCCTCCTTAGACTCTTTCTCCCTCAGCCTCAGCGTCTCTGATTCTCCTTGGTGCCCTCAGCTCGGGATGAAGTTGGTGGTGGGGAGAGAGGGTCGGGGGGCTTGGCAGGGATGTGTGCACCATGACTTTTGTGACCAGTTCCTGTAGCCTCAGGAGGAAAGCAAGGGGAGCGTTACCACGGGAACAAAGGAAAGGGACAGGGAGCTGTCCTAGAGGACAGGTAGGCAAACGTCGGGAGACCAGTCCAGAAACTTGCAGTTAAGGATCCAAGCGTTTCCTCCCTGTAGTCAGGGTAGAAGTACAGCTTTTTCACTGTCGAAGGAGGCATTGAAGCTAGAGATTGCCCTGGCAGAGGCTGGGGAGAGAGGGACTAGGAGGTGATACGGGAATGGCTTCTCTCACTCTCCTAGGTCCCTCTCAGTGGAAGATAGGTTGGTGGGTGGCTTGTTCTAACTGGAGGCTGGGGAGGAAGCAAATGAGTGCCTTGGGGCTTGGGAATGGTTATTTTACAGCCTTTCCCATGATGTGGGGCCCAACAGGTAGCCACTTGAAGAGAGGGGGCTGTCGTTCCATTTGGACTTCGGAGAACCCAGCCTTTTCAAGATCCTTCCAGGTCTCTCTGGTGAGGCAGCAGCCATCCCCAATGTGTTTCCACGTGGGCTCCACAACTTGCTGCCACATGAGGGCCCAGCTTCCTTGTGGTTCCGCCACGTGCTCCCAGAAAAAGAGCACACCTCCCTGGAAGGGAGGAGAGAGTTAGTGTCGCTTGGCTATGTTCAGACTTTGAACGTATCACGCTGATCAAATTGTCAAACTTCCTGGTGAAGTAGGAGCTGCTGGTCTGAGAGTTCATGGAGCAAACTGTTGTGCCCCTGACCTTTTCTTTCTTTCCTTTTTTTCTTTTTTTGAGATGGAGTCTCACTCTGTCGCCCAGGCTGGAGTGCAGTGGCGCAATCTTGGCTCACTGCAACCTCTGCCTCCCCGGGTTAACCTATTCTCCTGCCTCAGTCTCCCAAGTAGCTGGAATTACAGGCACCCGCCACCACGCCTAGC
>NW_016108056.1:389724-393654 GCF_001604975.1 Cebus imitator
TTTTGAGGCACAGTCTCAGTCTATTGCCCAGGCTGGAGTGCAATGGCATGATCTTGGCTCACTGCAACCTCCACCTCCCAGGTTCAAGTGCTTCTCCTGCCTCAGCCTCCCAAGAAGCTAGGATTACAGGCATGAGCCACCACGCCCAGCTAACTTTTGTATTTTTCAGTAGAGACAGGGTTTCAGCATGTTGGCCAGGATGGTCTCTAACTCCTGGCCTCAACAGATCTGCCTGCCTCGGCCTCCCAAAGTGCTGTGATTACAGGTGTGAACCACCTTGCCCAGCTGGGCTCAACATATTCTGAGACACATGCACCAACCTCTCTTCGGAGACCCAGCTGCATACACAAACTGCTTCCTGGACATCACTGTGAACATCCCAGGGAAACCTCAGGCCCAACTCTTGACTGAAGCTGGGGTTCCTCAAGCTCCTCGCCTCACTATACTCTCCCGAGGTGATCACAAGCCTCGTAAGTCCAAAACTGTCTTCCATCTCAGCAAATGGCACTTTCATCTGCTCTCCCCTCAGTTGATAGTGCTAGAAACCCGGAAACCACTCTGAACATTCTCTCCACAGTCTGATGGATGCTACTCTACTTCCCCTACTATCTTTCTTTTTCATTTTTTTTTCCAGCTTATAAAGTTCTATCCCCTACTCTCTTTATCTAGAACACTCTTTCATTTCCCCTACCCCATCCACACTCAGATCTCATTTTTTTTTTTTTTTTTGAGACAGGGTCTCACTCTGTGGCCCAGGCCGGAGTGCAGTGGCACAATCATAACTCACTGTAACTTTGAACTTGGGCTCAAGCGATCCTCCCACCTCAGGCTTCTGAGTAGCTAGGACTACAGGCTTGCACCACCATGCCTGGCTAGTTTTGTAATTTTTTGTAGAGATGGCGTCTCACTATGTTTCCTTGGCTGGCCTGGAACTCCTGGGCTCAAGCCATCCTCCTGCTTTGGCCTCTCAAGCACAGATCTCGATTTAAATATCAGCCCCTTAGGGGTGCTCCTGCTCCCCTGCCTGTCCCACGGTGGTAGGTGATTTCTCCTGTTGCTTTCACAACACCCTATTGTGCTCGTCATGGCACTGGTCATGTCTGCTATTTACCAGCGTGTAGGGTTGATGGGGTGTCTACTATGCTACTTACTACCTCAGATGCCTCATCCTGGGGGCTGAACCCTGGGGCCGCTGAGCTGCTTTTGCCTGCCCCGCACCCATCCCCTTCCCACGCTGCTCACCGGCCTCAGTACTCTCTGGACCTCCTGCAGGACCTTCCTTGGGCTCTGCACAGAGCACAGCACCAGGGTGCAGACCACCACATCCATGGAGCCATCAGCCAGCTGCCTCATATCCTCTCCAGGAGCTACCACGAACCGCTCGTATTGGAGGTGCCTGTTCTCAGCCATGCTCTTTGTCAGGAACTTCTCAAAGTGGGGATTTGGGTCCAGGCAGGTGACCCTGCAGCCTGCTGGGTAGAACTGAAAGTTGGCACCGGTGCCACAGCCCAGCTCCAGCAGGGCCACTTTCCCAGAGGCCCCCATGAGCCCCTTGATCTGGCTGAAGAGCTCCCGTTTCTTGCTCTCCATCTTGCGGTTGCTCTTGCGGGTCAACACGGCCATCAGGTAGGGGAAGTAAGTTTTGCACAGGGGCTGCCAGCAGCCCAGCAGAGCCATGAGGTGCAGGGGCAGGGTGAGAAGCAGCACCAGCAGCTGCAGGAGTGGGACCAGGACGTCCATGGCCGACCAGCTCTGAGCGGTGCTGCCGCTGGGGCATTGGCCTTTACCCTGCTCAGCCTCAGCAGGCACTGGCGTCCCCTCCCGCTGTGATGGGACTTTGCTCCTTGTCTCCTACTTGGCAATTTCATCTTTGCCAGGATTGAGTGGGTGTATGAAATTCCTCCAGACGGTGCAATCCCCACAGCCCCACAGGCTCTTTAACGACTTTTATGTGGGCGGAGGGACAGGTGGTGCCCATGTTCCTGAGTTCTGGGGCACTGTGCCCAGTTGAAGGGGGGCGGGGTTGCTGAGTCATCTCAGAGGGGAGCGAGAAGGAGTGAGAAGATACGTTTCAGATCACAGACTCATGGCTGGGTGCGTGGGGGCTGGCGGGAGGCTGTGGGGCGGGTAGTGGCAATGCTGGGACAGAGCTGACTCATGGGACATGTCCTGGCCTCACTCCATCCTCAAGTCAGGCTTTTCAGAGAGGCCGCAGGAAGGAACCGGTGCTCTTGGCAGAGGAAAAAGTAGATGTACAGGACAGAGACAGCATGCCCTCTCCTGGAAAGGGTGAGAAGTTTAGTTCTGTGGGGAATTGGGTGAGCTGGAGAAATAGGGAGAAGTGAGGTCAGAGAGTAATTGCTCCTTAGAGACTCCCTCCCACCCTCCCTCCCTTCCTTCTTTTTTTGAGACAGGGTGCAGTGGCACAGTCTCAGCTCACTGCAACCTCAATCTTCCCAGGCTCAAGCGATCCTCCCACCTCAGTCTCCTGAGTTTCTGGGATTACAGGTGCCCACCACCATGCCCAGCTAATTTTTTGTATTTTTAGTAGAGACAGGGTTTCACTATGTTGACCAGGTTGGTCTTGAAATCCTGACCTCATGATCTGCCTGCCTTGGCCTCTCAAAGTGCTGGGATTACAGGCATGAGCCACTGCGCCCAGCCATTTTCTTCCCCCTGTATTTTGTAGAGACAGGGTTCCACCCTGTTGCCCAGGTTGGTCTTGAACTCCTGATCTCAGGCAATCCACCTGCCTCAGCCTCCCAAGGTGCTGGGATTACAGGCATGAGCCACCACGCCTGGCCTACAGTTTCTTTGAGGTATAATATGTCTAAGAAGGTTTATATATTTACAGTCTATAATTAGATGAATTTTGACACAGTATATACCTGGGAAACCATTACCACAGCCTAGATAATGAACATGTCTATGTGCTAGGCTTTTGCATTGCTGAAAAGAAATACCTAAGACTGGTTAATTTATAAAGAAAAAAAGTTTAATTGGTTCACAGTTCCTCAGGCTGCACAGAAAGCATGGCACCAGCATCTGCTCAGCCTCTGGTGAGCGTCTCAGGGAGCTCACAGTCAGGGCAGAAGATGAAGGGGAGCAGTGTATTACACGGCGAGAGGGGGAGAAGGAGAGATCTTGTGTGAACTACCAGAGCGAGAACTCACTCATCACCAAGGGAATGGCACTGAGCCACCCATGAGGAATGCGACCCCATGAGCCAAACACCTCCCACCAGGCCCCACCTCTGACACTGAGGATTACATTTCAACATGAGATTTGGAGGGGACAAATGTCCAAACTGCATCAATCTATCAATCAAAAGAATTTTCTCGTGCCTCTTTGTAGTCCATCTTCCCCTCTTCCATCCTCATCTTCAGGTAGCCACTGATCTGCTCTCTGTCAGTATAGATCAGTTTGCGTTTTCTTTTCTTTTTTTTCTTTTTTGTTTTTTGAGATAGATTCTTACTCTGTGGCTCAGGCTGAAGTGCAGTGACATGATCTTGGCTCACTGAAATCTCTGGCTCCCAGGTTGAAGCAATTCTCCTGCTTCAGCCTCCCTGGTAGCTGAGATTATAGGCACGCACCACCATGCCTAGCTAATTTTTGTACTTTTAGTAGAGATGAAGTTTCACCATGTTGGCCAGGCTGGTCTCAAACTCCTGACCTCGGATGATCCGCCTGCCTCGGCCTCCCAAATAGTTTGCATTTTCTAGAATTTTGTGTAAATGGATTCCTATAGTATATAGGATTTCAGGATCTGGCTTGTTTCATTCAGCATGTTTATTTGGAAGTCATCCATGTAGTACATGCATCAGTAGTTCATTTCTATTGCTGAGTAGTATTCCATTGTATGCACATACCACACGTGATTTTTTTTTTTTTTTTTTTGAGACAGAGTTTCGCTCTTGTTACCCAGGCTGG
>NW_016108056.1:394745-399264 GCF_001604975.1 Cebus imitator
CACTCTGTTGCCCTCCCAAAGTGCTGGGATTACAGGCATGAGCTGCCACGCCGGTTTATTTGCTCTTTTCTGTGTGAGCTTGAATGTTTTTTTCTTACAATTATGAGCCTTTGTATTTTCTTTTCTATAAATTTTCATTTTATTTATTTATTTATTTTTTGAGACAGAGTCTCACTCTGCCGCCAGGCGCCAGGCTGGAGTGCAGTGGCACAATCTTGGTTCATTGCAACTTCCGCCTCCCGGGTTCAAGTAATTCTCCTGCCTCAGCCTCCCGAGTAGCTGGGACTACAGGCACGCGCCACCATGCCCAGCTAATTTTTGTATTTTTAGTAGAAACGGGGTTTCGCCATTTTGGCCAGGATGGTCTTGATCTCTTGACCTCGTGATCCACCCGCCTCGGCCTCCCAAAGTGCTGGGATTATAGGTGTGAGCCACCGCGCCCAGCCAATTTTACTTATTTTTGAGACAGAGCCTTGCTCTGTCACTCAGGCTGGAGTGTAGTGGTGCGATTACAGCTCACTGCAGCCTCCACCTCTCACGCTCAAACAATCCTCCCTCCTCAGCCTCCTGAGTAGTGGGCACCACAGGTATGTGCCACCATGCCTGGCTAATTTTTTAATTGTTTTGTAGAGATGGGGGTCTTGCTATGTTGGCATACATTTGGGTCTATTTATGGACTTTTAATTCTGTTTCACTGAACTTTCTGTTTGTCTGATTGATATGTCTTAATATTGAGAAGGCTAGTCCCGTCCCATTATCCTTCTTTTCCAGACTTTTCCTTGCTATTTTTGCTTCTTCCTTTTTCCTATCCATACAAATTTTAGAACTAGCTTGTCTGGTTCTAAATGCTAAAATTCTGTTGGCATTTTATTTTATTTATTTATTTATTTTTGACGGAGTCTTCCTATGTTGCCCAGGCTGGGGTGCAGTTGAGCGATCATGGCTCACTGCAACCTCTGATTCCTGGGTTCAAGCAATTCTCCTGTCTCGGCCTCCGGAGTCCCTGGGACTACAGGCGAATGCCACCATGCCTGGCTACTTTTTTTTTTTTAATCTTTAGTAGAGACAGGATTTCACTGTGTTAGCCAGGGCGGTGTCGATCTCCTGACCTCCTGATCCACCCGCCTCACGCTCTCAAAGTGTTGGGATTACAGGCGTGAGACACCGTGCCTGGCCTCTCTTGGCATTTTATTAAGATTATATTAAATATATTATAGGGAGAACTCTTGAATACAGCTTTATCAGCTTAGCTGGTAACTACTGTCCTCAGCATCTGAGAGGCCCAGACAAAAGAGCGCCAGCAGAGGACCTACCTGCATGGGTCCCTTTGGGGTGGACTCACTATCAGGGGTCAGATTGCAGACACAGCTTCAGTGGCACAAACACAATGTGAGAGAGCTTAAGACTTTTTAGTACTTTCAGATCCTGGAGGGCACCATGTCCTGCCCAGCCTGCCCCCAACATGCACACACCCACACATGCACACATGCACATATGTGCCCAGGTCAGAGAGGACAGGCAGATAAAGACAGAAGACATTTGTGGGCCAATGTCTTTATTAGGTCGTGTGTTATCCAAACAGGGTTCCCTTGAGAAGCCTTAATTGGTGGATTTAAAGAAAGCAGGTCCAGGCTGCCCAACATGGCGCCACCTCCCATCTCTTCCCCACCCCCAATCCCTTCAGCCTGGGTGACAGAGTGAAACTTTATCTAGAGAGAGAGAGAGAGAGAGAGAGAGAGAGGAGAGAAGGGGGCAGGGAGAGAGAGAGAGAGAGAGAGAGAGAGAGAGAGAAAGCAGGTACTAGTTCCAGGAGGTCACACTATGACTGTGATGCAATGCAGTCACTTTAAGTTCTTGGGCAATTTTTTTTTTGAAATGGAGTTTTGCTCTTGTTGCCCAGGCTGGAGTGTAATGATGTGATCTTGGCTCATTGCAACTTCTGCCTCCTGGGTTCAGGTGATTCTCCTGCCGTAGTTGGGATTGTAGGTGTTTGCCACCACAACTGGTTAATGTTTTTTTTGTATTTTTAGTAGAGACAGGGTTTCATCATGTTGGCCAGGCTGGTCTTGAACTTCTGATCTCAGGTGATCCCCCACCTCAGCCTCCCCAAGTGCTGGAGCCACCATGCCTGGCCTTGGGCAAATGTTTGAATGTTCTGTTTAAAAGAAGTGATGGGGAAGCCCAGCCTGCTAGGCAGGAGGGATGCTTCTAAGTTTTATTTCTGGTCTCTGGCTGAACCATCCGGGTGGACTATAACATTGAAAACTGTGTCAAGGGTGACTAAACCTTGCTTCTGATATGAGAAAGTTAAACTTATAGTTAAAATGGATACCAAGGCAACAGAATAACTTTATTGAGATATAATTCATATACCACAAAATTCACCCATTTAAATTATGCAATTCAGTGGTATTTAGTACAGTTGACCTTTGAACAACACAGGTTTGAACTGCATGGATTCATTTAGACAAAGATTTTTTTTTTTTTTTTTTTGAGACGGAGTTTCACTCATGGTTACCCAGGCTGGAGTGCAATGGTGCGATCTCGGCTCACCGCAACCTCCGCCTCCTGGGTTTAGGCAATTCTCCTGCCTCAGCCTCCTGAGTAGCTGGGATTACAGGCATGCGCCACCATGCCCAGCTAATGTTTTGTATTTTTAGTAGAGACGGGGTTTCACCATGTTGACCAGGATGGTCTCGATCTCTTGACCTCGTGATCCACCCGCCTAGGCCTCCCAAAGTGCTGGGATTACAGGCGTGAGCCACCGCGCCCGGCCAAGATTTTTTTTTTTTTTCGTTTTTTTTGAGAAACAGGGTCTCACTCTGCTACCCAGGTTAGAGTGCAGTGATGGAATCGTAGCTCACTGCAGCCTCAAACTCCTAGGCTAAAGAGATCTCGCCTTAGCCTCTGGAGTAGCTGGGACTACAGGCACAGACCACCACACCTTGCTAATTTTAAAGTTTTTTTCTAGAGATGGGGTCTTGCTATACTGCCGAGGCTAATCTTGAACTCGTGGCCTCAAACTGTCCTCTTGTCTTGGCCTCCCCAAATGCTGGGATTACAAGTATCAGCCATCACGCTTGTTCTCAGATTTTCTTCCACCTCCGCCACCCCTGAGATAACAAGACCAACTCCTCCTCTTTCTCCTCCTCCTCAGCCTCCTCAGTGTGAAGAGGATGAAGACCTTTATGATGGTCTACATCCACTTAAAGAATAGTAAATACATTTTCCTTATGATTTTATTAATACACACAAAACATATATTAATCTATTATTCATGTTATCAGTAAGGCTTCTGGTCAACAGTAGGCTATTAGTAGTTAAGTGTTTAGGGAGTCAAGAGTTACACACAGGTTTTCTTCTTTTTTTTTTTGAGACAGAGTCTCACTCGGTCGCCAGGCTGAAGTGCAGTGGTGCAATTTAGGCTTACTGCAACCTTCGCCTCCTGGGTTCAAGCCTCCTGCCTCCGCCTCTTGAGTAGCTGGAACTACAGGCATGTGCGAGTAGCTGGGACAACAGGCCCGAGCCGCCACTCCCAGCTTATTTTTGTATTTTTAGTAGAGACGGGGTTTTACCATGTTGGCCAGGCTGGTCTCAAACTCCTGACCTCATGATCCGCCCACCTTGGCCTCCCAAAGTGCTGGGATTACAGGCGTGAGCCACCGTGCCTGGCCCGTGTCTCAGCTTTTAACAAAAAAGTTAAAAAAAATTTAAACATAGAAAAAAGCTTCTAGAATAAGGATATAAAGAAATAAAATATTTTTGTACAGTTGTGGAATATTTATGTTTTAAGCTAAGTGTTATTACAGAATCACAGTTAAAAAATTAAAAAGTTTATAAAGTAAAAAAGTTGCAGTAAGCTAAGGCTAGTTTATTATCGAAGAAAAGAAAAGAAAAACTTAGAATAAATTTAGTATAGTCACTCATCACTCACTGACTCACCCAGAGCAATTCTTGTCCTACAAGCTCCATTCATGATATGTGCCCTATATAAGTATACATTTTTAAACCGTTTATACTGTATTTTTAGCATATCTTTTCCATGTTTAGATACATATATACTTAACATGGTATTACAGTTGCCTACAATATTCAGTACAGTCACATGCTGTACAGGCTTGCAGCCTGGGAGCAATAGGCTACACCATGTAGCTTAGATGTGTAGTAGGCTGCACCATCCGGGCTTGTGTAAGGACACTCTGATGTTCCCATAATGTCAATATCACGAAACGATGCATTTCTTTTTTTTTTTTTTTTGAGACGGAGTTTCGCTCTTGTTACCCAGGCTGGAGTGCAATGGCACGATCTCGGCTCACCACAACCTCCGTCTCCTGGGTTCAGACAATTCTCCTGCCTCAGCCTCCTGAGTAGCTGGGATTACAGGCACGCGCCACCATGCCCAGCTAATTTTTTGTATTTTTAGTAGAGGCGGGGTTTCACCTTGTTGACCAGGATGGTCTCGGTATCTTGACCTCGTGATCCACCCGCCTCGGCCTCCCAAAGTGCTGGGATTACAGGC
>NW_016108056.1:399276-410026 GCF_001604975.1 Cebus imitator
CAGGCACGCGCCACCATGCCCAGCTAATTTTTTGTATTTTTAGTAGAGACGGGGTTTCATCATGTTGACCAGGATGGTCTCGATCTCTTGACCTCGTGATCCACCCGCCTCGGCCTTCCAAAGTGCTGGGATTACAGGCGTGAGCCACCGCGCCCGGCCCGCATTTCTTGGAACTTATTTCTGTTGTTAAGCAACACATGACTTAACATGTGACAGTATATTCACAGTTGTGCAACCACCACCACAATCAATTTTAGAACATTTCCGTTACCCCAGAAGACACTTGTGCTTTTACCACTTACTCCCATTTCCCCCATCCTCACCCCGACCCCCAGTACCATCAACCTCCTTTCTGTAGGCAATCACCACTCTACTTATGTCTGTATGGATGGACTGATTCTTGACATTTCATGTAACTGTGATCATACTACATGTGGCCTGTGTGACTGGCTTCTTTCACTCAGCATAACGCTTAAGGTCACACGTGTAGCATGTATTAATACTTTATTTCTTTTATGTCCAAGTAGCATTGCATTGTATAGATATGCCACATTTTGTTTATTTATTCAACAGTTGGTGGACATTTGGGTTGTTTCCACTTTTTGGGTACAATGCTGCAGCCAGGCATGGTGGCTCACGCCTGTAATCCCAGCACTTTGGGAGGCTGAGGCAGGCGGATCACCTGAGGTTAGGAGTTCAAGACCAGCCTGGAGAACTTGGTGAAACCCTGTCTCTATTAAAAATACAAAAAAATTAGCCGGACGTGGTGGCACGCACCTGTAGTCCCAGCTATTCAGGAGGCTGAGGCACAAGAATCACTTGAACCCGGATGGAAGAGGTTGCTATGAGCCGAGATTGGGCCATTGCACCCCAGCCTGGATGACTCCATCTCAATAAAAATAAAAAAAGGAAAAAAAATGCTGCTATGAATTCTTGTCTTCGTTTTATCTTTTTTTTTCCTCCTAAATCATTAATCTCTGCCTTTCCATGGATCTTTCAAAATATGAACATGCTCTAATATATTTCAGGTTAATAATAAACCAACTCTCTTTACACCACACCTCACTTTAGCTAAAACTCCATTTTACAGATCTATGTCAAAGTCTTTCTTTTTCTTTTTTTGAGGCAGGATCTTGCTCTGTTGCCTGGGCTGGAGTGCACTATTCTGGCTCACTGCAGCCTCAAACTCCTGGGGTCATGCTGTCCTCCTGCTTCAGCCTCCTGAGTAGCTAGGACTATAGGTGTGTACCACCATGCCTGCTAACTTTTAAAAGTTTTTGTAGAGACAGGGTCTCTCTCAGGGTTGCCCAGGCTGATCTTGAATTCCTGGCTTCAAGTGATCCTCCTGTCTTGGCCTCCCAAAGTGCTGAGATTACAGGCATGAGCTACTGTGCCAAACCCAAGAAGTTTTTATTGGTGATGGATTGGAGTGGGAGAAAGAGTGAATGGAAGGTGAGAAAACCAAGATAACACGAGCATATGACTCAAGAATTACGACTTTAAGCCAGCATGGTGGCTTATGCCTATAATCCAAGTACTTTGAGAGGCCGAGAGAAAATGATTGCTTGAGCCCAGGAGTTTGAGACCAGCCTGGGCAACACACGGAGGCCTCGTCTCTACAAAAAAATTTAAAAAAAATTAGCCAAGTAGCTGGGTGTGGTGGTGTGCACCTGTAGCGCCAGCTACTTGGAGGCAGAGATGAGAGGACTGCTTGAGCCCCAAGTTCAGGGTAACAGTGAGCCATGATTGGGCCACTGTGCTTCAGCCTGGGAGACAGAGAGAGACCCTGTCTCTAAAAACAAAACAAAACAAAGAAACCCAAAACTAATATCAAGGCTGTTAATTATTTCCACATTGCTAGGTCCAGCAAATATTCCATGCTCTCACATTATTTGACCTCTCAACAGCTTTAGAAATAGTTGGCTGCTATTTCGTCCTTGAAAAATTCTCTCATCTAGGCTGTCCTAATATAACAGTCTTCTTGCTTCTGTACCATTCCCATGGCTGTTACTTCTTAAATATTTCCTTTTTAGATCTTTCTCATCTACTCAACATTTAAATTTTGTTACTTTGGGTTTAGTCTTGGGTCTTTCTCTGTCTAAATTCCCTTATTAAGTAACCTCATCTTTTTTTTTAAAATATAGACTTTATTTTTTAGAGCAGTTTTAGCTTCATAGAAAAACCGAGGAAAGTGCAGAGATTTTCCACATATCCTTTGTCCTCACACATGAATACCTTCCTCATTATCAATATATCCCACCAGAATGGACATTTATTACAACTGATGAACCTACATCGACACATAATTATTGCCAAATCCCATCCATCTTCATGGTTTAAAATGTCATGTATATGCAAGTTATTCATACAATTATCTTTTCAGTGCAGATCGTTCCTCTGAGTTTCAGATTTGTATACCTAGTTGCGTACTTGACATACTCCTCCTCAGCGTATCTTCTGGATGTGTCAAACCTAACATGTCCAAAATGACACTCACGGTACACCCCAAGCCTCTTGTCTTACTCTGCTCATCTTCTTTGTCATCTCAGTGGATGGCACTATTAGCTTCTTGATTGCTCACGCAAAAACCTAGGATTTCTTCTATTTCTCCACCATCTCCTACTCTTCTAACATACAATGGAGAATTTTGAATATACACCGCAGTTGGCAGAATAGCATAAGAGACCCCCATGTATACGTCACCCATCTCAACAACTATCAACACACAGCCAACTATCAACACACAGCCAATCCTTCCCCAACCACACCCTTTTCTACTTTCTGCTTCCTTCTCCTGTGTGTCATTTTGAAGCAAATCCCAAACATCATATCATTTCATCTCCATGTCTATCTCTCTATAAAATATGTATAGCTTTCAAGTTACTCACAAGTCCTGTCAGCTCTATTTCCCAATTCATTAATGTCATGCATTTCTTTCATCTCTACCGGCATAACTCTAGACCAGATGATGACCCTCCTCTGTCTGGCCCACCGCAAGAGCCTCATAACTGTCTCTCCACTTTCATCCGCTGCTTAAAACCCTCTAGTGGCTTCCCATTATCTTTGGTACAAAATCTGAACTCCTTACTGTAGCCCATAAGGCCCTGTGTGATCTGGTCCCTGCCCACCTCTCATGTTACCTTCCCTTAACCCCATGTTTCAGCCATACAATCTTCTTTCAGTTCCTCACACTTTTACTCCTTTTTGCTTCAGTGCTGCTGAGTTTGTCTTCCCCTTCTTGATATGCTCTCTTCCTCTTTCCAGCATTCCCTCCTCCCTCCTGCCTAGTTAACTTTTTTTTTTTTTGAGACGGAGTTTTGCTCTTGTGCCCAGGCTGGAGTGCAATGATGCAATCTTGGCTCACCACAATCTCTGCCTCCCTGGTTCAAGTGATTCTCCTGCCTCAGCCTTCCGAGCAGCTGGGATTACAGGCATGCACCACCATGCTTGGCTAACTTTGTATTTTCAGTAGAGATGGGGTTTCTCCATGTTGGTCAAGCTGATCTTTAACTCCCGACCTCAGGTGATCCATCCATCTCTGCCTCCCAAAGTGCTGGGATTACAGGCCTGAGCCACTGCACCAGGAATGTTCACTTTTTAAAAAAAATTGTACTTCAGGTTCTGGAGTACATGTCTAGATCATGCAGGATTGTTGCATAGGCACATAAGTGACAAGGTGGTTTGCTGCCTCCATCCCCCTGTCACCTATGTCTGGCATTTCTCCTCATGTTATCTCTCCCCAACCTCCCCACCCCCTGCTGTCTGCCCCTGGACTCAAGATTGCTTGAGTCCAGGAAGTGGAGGCTGCAGTGAGCCATGATTATACAATTGCACTCCTGCTCGGACAACAGAGTGTAGCTGGAACTACAGGCACATGCCACCATGCTTGGCTAATTTTTTACATGTATTTGTAGTAAAGATGAGGTCCTGCTATGTGGTCCAGGCTGGTCTTAAACTCCTGAGCTCAAGCAGTCCTCCCACCTTGGCCTCCCAAAATGTTGGGATTACAGGAGTGTCACCTTGTCCAGTCTGTTTCTAGTTTTGGCAGCTTCAATTTAATTTTATGCACAGTCACCAAACACGATTGACCTAAAACCCAAATGTGTGTTGACCTTGTTTAAAAACTTAAATTGTTTCCTTATTGTCCACAGGCTAAAGTCCAAGATCCTTAACATGGCAGACAAGCCTCTGGTTGACAGCTCAGCCTCTTCTTGGAGGCTTTCTTCCTGCTCACTGTGCTCCAACAACCCCAGGTATGTGCAGCTGTCCTGTGACCCAGAGGCTTCACACTGGGGCCCCTGCCAGGCTGCTCCTCTGCCTGTGGGTCTCCTGCACATCATTTGACTCACTCCTCTGTTATATTCACCTCAGGCTGCTTTTTTTTTTTTTTTTTTTACCCAGAATGGCTTTCCTGATGACTTCCCAATTCCGACGGGATTACAGGTCTCTTTTTCTTCCACACTATATACAGATACTATTACTGTGCTGAAAAGCTCTGCTTACATAGCTATCTTCTTTAATGGCCTGTTACCTTATCGGATGCAGAGACGCTGCCTTATATATTCCTGTGGCCCTAATAGATTAATGATCAATAATGTTTGCAGAATGAACAAATGATGTTAAGGAACCAAATGAATAACAAAACACACATATAGGAAACTACTGAGTGAAAATCAAAGCAATGCTATGTAATTAGTGCACAATATATACAATATATGTGGGACAAACTCCAAGTTCTGTGAGCTGGAGCATTCTGTGGGGGATGAGTTCTCTTCCTTTGGTAGAAATTAGGGCTGTTGTTATTGTAAACCATTTTTAAAAAAAAATTTTGCAACACTATAATTGGTATTCCAGAACTGTGCTAATTAAAGCTTGTTTTCTGGACCAACAATATTGGCTTCACTTGGGTGTTAGAAATGCAGTCTTTAGGGCCGCACTCTAGACCTACTGAATCCGAGTCTGCATTTTTAACAAGACTCCCAGGTCATTAGCATGTGCATTCCATTTTGAGAGGCATGATCTGAGAAAGTGACTTTGTTGCCTGAGAAAGGATGGAGGCTGTGAGCTCAGGGTCTCTGGTCTCTTCTGCTCTTCAGGAAGTAGTGCTCTGTGGGGCTCGGTTGAGGGATGTTAGAGCTGGACTTCAGGAGAAACAGAGCAAATAAGCAGTCAGGCTGCTTATTTAGCCAAACCTAGTCCCAGTCTAGGGGACTAGATCTAGCCAAAATCAGGCTGGCTAGGTGTGGCAGGAAGTGGGTCTAGATGGAACTGGTAGACCAGATAGTCAGAGGCCTGATCAGCAAGCATGGGTCAGGGCAAGAACCGGATGAGGCAATTCCTAGGGTTGGGGCAGGGCCTGGGGCTGGGCCCTCAGCTTAGAAGTTTAGGGATAGGGCAAGCTTCAGGAATGGGGTGAGGCTCAGTGTTGGGATAAGCGTCAGAATGTTCAGTGCAAAATGGTTTTTGGCAATCTGAAGCAATATTTTTACATTTTGAAGGGGTGGCTGTTAAAACGTCCTGCTTTCTACTGAAGTTAGCAGACTTTCAGGCCTCTGGTCCTAAGGACACTGTGCAGGGAGCAGGGGGTGAAACTACAGAAGAGCATGTGGCCTCCCAGCACCCCAGAGTGCTCTTGTTATACGTATTTGTTGTGTGACCTCTGAATGTTACCCTCTTGTGTTCAAATATCATGGTTTGATATTTCACAGCAAAAACAATTGAAGCCACCCAGATACAAGTTAGAATGTCAATTATTATATGCGTAAGAAGTACTAAGACCTCCGTTTCCTTCTGTCAGGAGAGAGAGTTGTGGATCAGAATTTGGAGTTTGCACCCATGGCCTGGGAGGGACTGAGTGACCTCTTAGAGCTAGTGCAGGCTCAGGGACTCAGGCATTCCTTAGTGCAGTCACATTTGTGTTATCATCATGCAAGGAGTATGGTCAAAATGTTAACATTAGGGGCAATGTCTTTCTTTCTTTCTTTCTTTCTTTCTTTCTTTCTTTCTTTCTTTCTTTCTTTCTTTCTTTCTTTCTTTCTTTCTTTCTTTCTTTCTTTCTCTTTNTCTTAGGCTCTTCTTGGCTGTGACATAAACTGTTTCTCAGACTCTTTCCTTCCTTCCTTCCTTCCTTCCTTCCTTCCTTCCTTCCTTCCTTCCCTCCCTCCCTTTCTCTCTCTCTCTCTCTTTCTTTCTCTTTCTTTCTTTCTTTCTTTCTTTCTTTCTTTCTTTCTTTCTTTCTTTCTTTCTTTCTTTCTTTCTTTCTTTCTTTCTCTTTCTCTTTCTTTCTTTCTTTTTCTCCTCTCTCTTCCTTTCTTTTGAGACAGAGTCTCACTGTCACCCAGGCTGGAATGCAGTGGCGTAATCTCGCATCACTGCAATCTCTGCCTCCCGGGTTCAAGCAATTCTCCTGTCTCAGCCTCCTGAGTAGCTAGGATTACTGGTGTCTGCCACCATGCCCGGCTAATATTTTTTTGTATTTTTAGTAGAGATGAGGTTTTGCCATGTTGGCCAGGTTGGTCTCAAATTCCTGACCTCAGGTGGTCCGCTCACCTTGACCTCTCAAAGTGCTAGGATTATAGGCGTGAGCCACTGTGCCCAGCCTATGCTTTCTTAATATGAAACTAGATTGTCTTGACTTGATGGAAAAATTAATCCTTGCTATGGTGAGGTGTGCTTGCTTCTTTGGTAACCTGTGAGGAAACTGGATGCAGCATGGAGCGTCTACTTCTTTCATGGAACCAGAGATAGTTCTTTGCCATGGACCTGATAAAATCTGGGCAGAGTAAAGATTATTATTTGGCTAAAATCTGAAGCTTAAACATGTGTTGAGACAGAGGAAGGGTCCACAAAAAACTCTTTTCTTCTTAAAACCTAGATCTCAAAGGGCTGTTACTTGTGTGATACAAGAGAATTCATTAATGTTATTATTATTTTTTAAGAGGGAGTCTTGCTCTGTTGCCCAGGCTGGAGTGCAGTGGCACAGTCTTGGCTCACTGCAACCTCCACCTCCTGAGTTCAAGTGATTCTCCTGCCTCAAGTCTCCTGAGTAGCTGAGATTACAGGCACCCGCCACCACGCCCAGCTAATTTTTGTGTTTTTAGTAGAGACAGGGTTTCATCATGTTGGCCAGGATGGTCTCAAATGATTCACATGACTCGGCCTCCCAAAGTGCTGGGATTACAGGCATGAGCCACCATGCCCGGCCTGGGAACAAGTTACTTAGATAAAGCAGCAACTTCTAGTTCTCTTGCTTTGGAATTCTCTGTAATAGTTTCCTGGTGTGACAGGGAAGAAAATAGTGTAGATCCACTGAAGCAGTGAGAGGGATTTTTTTTTTTTCCCTAAGGAAGCCTGGAGAGGTAAGAGGATGCTGGCAGGGGCTGGATATGATGACCATGGATGGGGAAGGATGCACCTGTCTCCTCCATCACTTTGGGTTTGCTAGGAGGAGCCAACTTTTTTTTTTTTTTGAGATGGAGTCTAGCTTTGTCTCCCAGGCAGGAGTGCAGTGGCTTGATCTCAGCTCACTGAAACCTCTGCCTCCTGGGTTCAAGTGATTCTCCTGCCTCAGCCTTCCGAGTAGCTGGGATTGCAGGTGCCCACCACCACACCCAGACAATTTTTTTTGGTATTTTTAGTAGAGACAGGGTTTAACCATGTTGGCCAGGCTGGTTTTGAACTCCTGATCTCAGGTGATCCACCCGCCTCGGCCTCCCAAAATGCTGGCATTACAGGTGTAAGCCACCGTGCCCGGCCAGGAGGAGCCAACTTTGGATCCACTGAGCTGCAAGTGACTCTCTTGGCAAGAGAGAATGTAGATTGATTTATCTACATTCTAATTCCCTTCTGTCCATAGGGGAGCAAAGGACTCCAAGCAGGAAGGAAAGGAAGGGTCTTATTACTACTTGGGGAACCAGAAGAACTATGGCCTATGCCTGGTATTCATGAAGGTCTTCAAGCACAGTATAGACTTTGTTATTATTGCCATCTAAGAGATCACACTGTCTTTGTATTTATTGGTTGGACTCAAAGTTTTGGTTGGTTAAAAACATACTTCTAAACCACACCACTATTATATTGACTCTATTCTGGCATTTCTTCATTTTAAAATATACCCAGAGGCTGAAAACTGGAAGTCTAGTCCTCTTGATACATGGTAGGTGAGCCCCAGGTTGGGGTATAGCCTGGGAGGATTCTTTGCTTTGCCCAGGAGCCTGTGATAGAAGAAAACAGCTTTATTGAGGTGGCAGTGTTACAGCCCAGGCGGTGTTGCAAGTCTGACTGCTTCTGCAGAGCAACACTACCCCATTGGCGGTGTGCTGAGAGTAACAGCTCAGCGTGGTTCTGCAGTCATGTTTACAGCTACTTTTAACTGCATGCAGATTAAGGAGTGATTTATGCAGACATTTCTAGGAAAAGGGTAGAAACCTCTGTCTGGGTCATCAGGTCACTGGCATGGAAAGGAGCAGTAAATCCCGGGTGTTGCCATGTTAGTGGTAAACTGATGAGGCACACTGGTGGGCGTGTCTTATGGAAAGCTGCTCCCTGCCCATCCCTATTTTAGCTATTCTCAATTTTGATCAGAGTCTGAGCCGCCCCTCTGAAGTCGAGTCCTGTCTCCTACTTTGGGACCTCTGGGAAGCCCTGCTTGTTAAACTCAGGCGACAGGTAGAAAGTGAAATCAGCTGGGACAGTTGCAGAAAGTTACTCCTGGTTCTGCGTGCTCTGAAACAGTGTGAAAATGATATTCCCCCTTTGCAAGATAGGTACTCAAAGCAAAGGAAACAGTGAGTGCCAATTTCATGGACCAATTTACCAATATCCCAACAGCTTGTGACCTCAGCCCTCACCCAAGCAGCTCCAGTCCTGTCTGGCTTTGAGGTACTCCCTGTTGGGGTTGGTCCTGGTCTTTCAACGTGGCTACTGCACTTTCACACCTGAAATTCTGGTCCTCGGGAGGCAGAGGGCTCATCTGAGGTTTCACAACTCTGGGATCTGGCAGAAGGCAGACTCTGAGTCCTTGGTCTTTTTTCCTTGAGTCCTTCTGAAGGGCATGTGATGGGGGTATGGCTTGCTTCTTCAGTTCCCTGCTGCTCAAACCTCTAGGGAGCACAGAGACCAGCAGGTTGTGGGGCATATGTTTACAGCTCCTGAAGCTCTAGGGGGTGTATGCTACTGAGTGCTCTTTTAGTTTAGCTGTCTGTAGACGTCTTGTGTTAACCAGCTCAATTAGACCCTCTACGTTGTTGCAGGGACAGAGGGTTTTCTGTATCCCAGGTTCTTGCCTTGGTGTACTGGAAGAATGGGATCACACATGGGCTTGGAGAATGAGTGTAAGGTTTTATTGAGTGGAAGTAGCTCTCAGCAGATGGAGGAGCTGGAAGGGAAATGGTTTTCCCCTGGAGGTGGGCTGCTAGGCAGCCTGGGCTCTCCTCCGACTGTCCCAGCCAAACTTCGCTTTGTTCTGCCAGTTGTTTGGCTGCTGGCACGCAGGAATCTATCAGTGTGCTCTTCCACCCATGTGCTCCCCTAGATGTCTTCTCGCTTGTGTGTCTGCCTGCTAGGGTCTCAGGGTATTTTTTATATGCACAGCATGGGGGTGTAGCAGACCTGGGTGGTCTTGGGGAATGCAACATTTGGGCGCAAAGGTAGGAATGCCTGTCCTTACCTAGGTCCGTGGGCACAAGCCTGGGGGTGGAGCCCTTGCCAGTGACCACACCCTTCTCTACCCAGCACTTTCTTCCCTCCCCCCATTTCCTCCCTCC
Source organism: Cebus imitator (assembly GCF_001604975.1). Taxonomy (NCBI): domain Eukaryota; kingdom Metazoa; phylum Chordata; class Mammalia; order Primates; family Cebidae; genus Cebus; species Cebus imitator. The sequence continues at coordinate 409,041 of NW_016108056.1, forward strand.
CTCTCTCTCTCCCTCCCTCCCTCCCTCCTTCCTTCCTTCCTTCCTTCCTCCCTCCCTCCCTTCTTCTCCTTCTCCTTTTAAAATACATTTTATTGCGTATATTTAAGACATACAAGATGATGTTATGAAACATATAAGATCGTAAATAGTTATTATGGCGAAGCAAATTTATATGTCCATCATCTCACATAGTTATCCATTTTGTTTTTAGCTGCAAGAGCAGCTAAAATCTACTCATTTAGCAAAAATTCTGAATACAATAGGATACGTTAGCCATAGTCCTCATGTTGCATGTTAAATCTCCAGACTTGCTGGGTGTGGTGGCTCACGCCTGTCATCCCAGCAGTTTGGGAGGCTGAGGTGGGCAGATCACCTGAGATCAGTAGTTCTAGACCAGACTGACGAACACGGTGAAACCCTGTCTTACTAAAAATACAAAATTAGCAGAGCGTGGTGGCACATGCCTATAATCCCAGCTACTTGGGAGGCTGAGGTGAGAATTGCTTGAACTCAGGAGGCGGAGGTTGGGGTGAGGGAGATCGCGCCATTGCACTTCAGCCTGGGCAAGAAGAGCGAAACTCTGTCTCAAAAAAGAAAAAAAAAAAAATCTCCAGACTCATTTATCCTATATATCTGCTACTTTCTACTTACATTTCCCTATCTGGGAAACAAAAGGGAAACTCCCTCTTAAAAAAAAAACATCTCCAGACTGGTTTATCCTATAGATCTGCTACTTTGTATCCTGTATATCTGCTGCTTTGTACTTAGTTTCCCCATTTCTTCCCCACTTATGGCACCCCGATAACCTGTTTTATTCTCTATCTCTATGCATTTGACTATTTTTATAGATTTCAGATATAAGTGAGATCATGCAATATTTTTATTTCTATGTTTGGCTTATTTCACATAGTTTAATATCCTCAAAGTTCCTCCATGTTGTGGCAAATAACAGAATCTCATTTTTTTTTTTTTTTTTTTTTTTTTTT
>NW_016108056.1:410296-464081 GCF_001604975.1 Cebus imitator
TTTAATCTTTGTTTTTTTGAGACAGGGTCTTGCCATGTCACCCAGACTGGAATGCAGTCCCACAACTGAGGCAGGAGAATAGGGTCTGGAGGCAGGGAACATAAAGCCAATTCATGCTGACTTCCTAGAACTAAATCAGATGGAAACACTTCAGCTGTGACAGGAACTATCCTCTCCATTTACATAGGGCGCACAATGAGTAAATGACTTTGTAACTTTACTTCATCCTCTTCATTTACGTAGGGGTACATCAAGTAACCACTGGAAACCTCTAGAGGGTATTTAAACCCCAGAAAATTCTGTAATGGGGCTCTTGAGCCCCAATGAGCGGGCCCACTTTCACCCTGTGGCGTGTACTTTCATTTTCAATAAATCTCTGCTTTTGTTGCTTCATTCTTTCCTTGTTTTGTTTGTGCATTTTGTCCAATTCTTTGTTCAAGATGCCAAGAGCCTGGACACCCTACTTTGGCAACACAATCATGGCTGACTGCAGCCTCAACCTTCAGGGTTCAAGTGATCTTCCCACTTCAACCTCCCAGGCAGCTGAGACCACAGGCACATGCCACCATGCCTGCCTAATTTTTATTTTATTTTTTTTTCTGTGGGGACACGGTTTCACCATATTTCCCAGGCTGGTTTTGAACTCTAGGCTCAAGCAATTCACCTGCCTTGGCCTCCCAAAGTGTTGGGATTACAGGTGTGAGCCACTATGCCTGGCCACCACAGTTTCTTTATTCATTTGTTTGTTGATGGACATGTATGTTCTTTCCATATCTTGGTTATTGTAAGTTATGCTGCAGTGAACATGGGAGTGCAGATCTCTTTATGTGGTAGTGATTTCATTTCCTTTGGATATATACCCAGAAGATGAATTCCTATGTTATATGGTAGTTCAATTTTTTTTTTCTTAACAATTTTTTTCCCCTGACTGCAAAGACCCAGAGGAGATGGTAGTTGTATACATATACATATATATATATATATATATATATTTATTTATTTATTATTATTATTATTATTTTGAGACGGAGTTTCGCTCTTGTTACCCAGGCTGGAGTGCAATGGCGCGATCTTGGCTCACCGCAACCTCTGCCTCCTGGGTTCAGGCAATTCTCCTGCCTCAGCCTCCTGAGTAGCTGGGATTACAGGCACACGCCACCATGCCCAGCTAATTTTTTGTAGATTTTTAGTAGAGACGGGGTTTCACCATGTTGACCAGGATGGTCTCGATCTCTTGACCTCGTGATCCACCCGCCTCGGCCTCCCAAAGTGCTGGGATTACAGGCGTGAGCCACCGCGCCTGGCCTATTATTTTTTTTTAAATTAAGAAATAGAAATGGGGCTTTGCGATGTTGCCTACGCTGGTCTTGAACTCCAGGCCTTAAGTAATTCTACTGCCTCAGCCTCCCAAGAGTCTGGGATCACAGGCATGAGCCACTGCACCCTGCAGTTAGCCCTATTTTTAATTTCTTTAGGAACCTCTATACTGTTTTCCATAATGCCTACACAACCTACGTTTGATTGTTGGGTTGTTTCTTCAGGACTCACTCTCTCCCAAGGCCCTAGAGGACTCTTGAGGAAGTGTGATTAAAACATAATATCAGGAGAAAGCACTTCTGAAATGGTGGAATAAAGACTTCTGAAAATCTGCTGTTCTGTAAGAGCTACAAGAACATTGGCAAAAATTGTCAGTATCAAGTTTCTCAGAACTCTAGAAATTAACCAAAGGCTTGCAACAATCTGAAGAGCATTTTAATTTTTTTGAGAAAACTGACTGGATTTTGTAAGAATGGTGAACTTTGTGGCGTTTTAACTTGTCTTACATCCATCCCTTTTTCCCAGCTTGATGGCGGCCTCGAAACCAGCAGCCTCAAACCACAGTCACTGAAAACCAGAGGCCTCAAAGTCATTGGAGGTGGTAGAATGGGTTTCAAGATCCCCAAAGACCTGGTTGCCAGAGAATTGTCGGTAGCTGACCTTCCTAGAAGATCCCTGGAAAAGCCTCATTCATAGGGCTTGTCTTTATTTGATCACTGAGGAAACCTCTATCCCCAGGGCATTGGTCAAATAATCAGCGGCAATTTAAAAATTGCAATTGCCTGAGACAGTGATACACACTGGGGCAATATCAGGTGGCCAAAATCAGGGTGGCCAAAAGAAAATCTGGGGTTGTTCACAGGGGGCTTGGAAAGCTCTTACTTATGCCTGGGGATCTAGAAGGCAACACACATGTGCAAAGTTGTGCACCTCTCACTTCTGGCTCACCTTAAAGCCCTGTGCAAGCAGCAAGTGAAGGCTAGGTCAGAGTAATGAACAGCTGGAGTATTGAAGTCATCACACACACACACACACGCATGCACGCACGCACACACGCACCCCTTAGCAAAGGGTGGGAGATTTAATGGTCAAAGGCATTTAAGGAAATCTCTGTTTCAGCGTTAGTGACAGCCCTAGAACCACTGTCACTGAAAACCAGAGGCCTCGCAGCCATTGGGGGTGGTGGAATGGGTTTCAAGATCCCCAAAGACCTGGTTGTCCAAGAATTGTTGGTATTTGACCTGCCTAGCAGATCCCTGGAAAAGCCTCATGTCTTTATTTGGAGCCATCTCTCTCTCTCTCTCCCCCCCCCCCACACACACACAGGCATGCACGCACGCACACACGCACCCCTCAGCAAAGAGTGGGAGATTTAATGGTCAAAGGCATAAGCTAATCAAGTGGACATACATGACACAGAATACGCAATTTACAGACTTAGTCCAGGAATGTCACTAAACACACACACAGGAGCAGCAACAGCAGCAGTAGCAGCAGCAGCCGCAACAAAAGGCAGCAAAAAAAGTCCTGAGGGAGTAGGAATCTGATTTCTGGAGTTGCCACAGTCTATCGTTTAAAATATTGTGGTTCCTGTGAAAGATGCCAATGGCCACAGCTTTGCCACCCAGCTCTCCAACATTTTTGTTATCGGCAAAGGCAACAAACCATAATTTCTCTTCCCCAAGGAAAATGTATCCACTGCACCATTGTCAAAGAGAAGAACAAGAGATTGATGGTCAAACAGAGTGGTGGTTAAAATGGTCTCTAGGTGACATGTTGGAAAGGTCTTTGTATTTAATTAAAGATAATACAGCATGATTAAAAAATAAAATAGCTGGGCATGGTGGCTCACACCTGTAATCCAGCACTTTGGGAGGCCAAGGTGGGTGGATAACCTGAGGTCAGTAGTTCAAGGCCAGCCTGGCCAACATGGCAAAATCCCGTTTCTACCAGAAATACAAAAAAATTAGCCAGGCATGGTGGTGTGCGCCTGTAATCCCAGCTATTCGAGAGGCTAACACAAGACAATCACTTGAATCCGGGAGGCAGAGGTTGCAGTAAGTCAAGATAGTGCCACTGCGCTCCACCCTGGGTAACAGAGCAGGACTCTGTCTAAAAAAAAAAAAAAAGCAAACAATAGTCTTGTTTTTCTGAGAAAGCTCAGATGTTGGACTTACTAGACAGACAATATTTCCTTATAATCCTCTTTATTTCTGTAAGATCAGTAGTGATGTCCCCTCTTTCATTCCTGATTTAAGTAATTTGACTCTTTCTCTTTTTTTTTCTTGGTCACTCTAATTAAGAGTTTGTTAGCTTTGCTGATCTTTTCAGAGAACTAACTTCTAATTTTGTTCACTTTTTTACTATTTTTAAAATTTTCGATTTCACTTCTTTCTTTCTTTCTCCGTTCTTCCTTCCTTCATTCATTCCTTCTTCTCTCTCTCTTTTCTTTTCTTCTTTCTTTCCTTCTTTCTCTTTCTTTCTTTCTTTCTTTCTTTTCTTTCTTTCTTTCTTTCTTTCTTTCTTTCTTTCTTTCTTTCTTTCTTTCTTTCTTTCTTCTTTCTTTCTTTCTCTTTCTTTCTTTCTTTTTCTTTCTTTCTCTCTTTCTCTCTCTCTCTTTCTCTCTCTCTCTCTCTCTCTCTTCTTTCTTTCTTTCTTCTTTCTTTTCTGGACACAGCTTCACTCCATCACCCAGGCTGGAGTGCAGTGGTGCCATCTTCGATCACTGCGACCTCCACCTCCTGTGTTCAAGCGATCCTCTCACCTCATCCCCCCAAGTAGCTGGGACTACAGGTGCACACCACCATGCCTTGCTATATTTTGTATTTTTAGTAGAGACAGGGTTTTGCCATGTTGGCCAGGCTGGTCTCGAACTCCTGGTCTCAAGTGATCCACCACCTCATCTCCCAAAGTGCTGGGATTACAGGCATGCCACTGGGATTACGGGTGAGCCACCACGCCCGGCCAAGAGGTTGTAGTGAGCCAAGATTGCACCACTGCACTGCTGCCTGGGGACAGGGCCCTTCTTTGCCTTTCTATGTTAAAAGGAAAATAGAAGCAAAGATTTCTACTCTTGGATCATTGGTTCTCAACTGGGGGCAATTTTGTCTCTCAGGAGACATTTGGCCGTATCTGGGGATGCTGTGGTATCAGAATTGGAGGGAAGAGTGCTACTGGCATCTAGTGGGCAGAGGCCAGGAATGCGGCTAAACATCCTACAATGCACAGAACAGACCCCACAACAAAGAATTATCTGGCCTAAATGTCACTAGTACCAAGGTTGAACAGTCCTTAGATCAAACGCATTGGGAAAGAGCAGGGTCATGGTGTATCCTCTCTCTCCCACAACCACAGAGGTCCCCCAGTGCCAGGGCCTCCCCTTTGATGAGGTGGCTCTTAGAATCCATCACTGTCCAGGCAATGGTAAGGCTGTGAACCACTGTCATCTCTCTAGGAGTGTCCTTCTGTCTGGTCTCAGTTCCAGTCGTGCTTCCCTGCATAATCTGTCTCTGTTTTACCTCGTGGACACTGTGAACTCCAGAACGGACCAGACTTTCCTATTCGGGTTGGCTGCTGAACAGTTTTGAGTCAAACTTGTGGCTCACTCTTAGGAAGGGTACAGGTCTTAAATTTCACATTTTTAAGTTTCATTCCTGGTTCCATTTTATATCCCTATATCCATCTTTCTTTCTTAAAGTTTGTTTTCTTTCTCTTTATTTATTTGTTCCTGTTTTAATATCTGCCATCTCTTGGTGTTTTACATACCTGGGTGAGCTATTTATGTTGTACAGCAGGACTCTGAAAAAATAATTATAAGCAGCGAGTCTGTCCTTAGCTGTGAGGTGGGAGTGGAGGGCAGAGTTGTGGGTGGTGTGACAGAGGCATAGCGAGGTCTGTGGGCAGGGAACAGTGACCTCCTATAGGGTGTGCTTCCCACTCCAGGAGCCTCGCTGGGGGATGAGGAGATACGGGGCTCCTAGAGGAGATCAGCTGTTCCTGGGTTGCTGTGCAGGACATTGCAGCCTTTTAGTGTTGGAAAAACTGGGCTTTCAGAGGACAAATAACAGATGTGGGAGCAGAGCTGGTAGGAGAGGGGGCCCTAAGGTGGGCGGGACTGGGTGGTATGTTAGGGAGTGTCCTGGACTGGGAGCCGGGGTTTCTAGGTTTCAAGGTTTCAAGTCTGAGTTCCGCTCTTCTTGGCCAAGTGAATTTGGCCCAGTGACTAAGGAGTCACCTGGCTCCTTAATTTCCTATGACTAAACCAGAGTATTAAAGAATACCTGCTAGGTTTATCTCTAGGGATGATATGAGTACCAAATGAGATGAGGCAATGAAATTGCACAAGTGCTGTATTCACCGCCAGGCTGCAAACCTTTTCTTTTTTTAAATGTTGAGGGACAAAAATGATTGTGGAATTATTGTTCCTGTGATTACTGTTGTACTTCATGGAGATGGTCTCATTTGCAGCAGGTAATTACTGTGGCAGAGGCACTGGGTGCTGTGGAGCTGGGGAGCAGGCCTCAGGGGAACAGGGAGGCTTGGCTGACCCCAGGGAATTAATTAAAACTTACCCAGCAGCTATGGGAGGAAAGTATTTGTTAATTGCACAGAGCATTCGGATGTAGACAGTTTACTGCTTAAACTTTTAGAGTAAAAAGGATCTCAGGGGTTTACAGAGGCCAGTCCCCTGTCTCAAGTACTCTTTTTCAGGAGCTCTTAGCACAGGTAAGATCTTCGCTCACACATTTTCTGCAAGAAAATAACCAAAACGAACCAACCAAACAACTGCTCCCCACCCAAGAATTTGGCCCAGAAGAGTCAAGAAGTGGCAGGGTCCCCTGACTTATGTGGAAATATACCACCCAGTCCTGCCTACCTTAGGGCCCTCTCTCTCCTAGCAGCTCTGTTCCCTCACCTGCTTTCATGATTTCTAGGGAAGAGACCACCACAATTCTAGTTTCTTGGGTGTAATTGCAATGACTTCAGCTACAACTTGAGGCCAGTTTCATCTTCTAACTTTGTGGGTTGGCCAACTGCCACTGATGCCCTTTCTTTCTGTTTTTTCTTTGTAGACCTCTGTGGTCATGGTCTCCTTTCTCTTATGTTCATGTTATTCTTCAGTTCGTTTTCCCTCCCCTTGACTTTCTCATTCCTTTCTTCTCCATTTGGAGAACATCCCATTTGGAATGAGAGTGGACTCTCCTGTGCGCAGGCATACATTTTCATAGAACCTGTGGCCTCTGTCTTGTACTGCCTCACACCTTGCCCTTAGGTGTTCTGGCTTGAGCTCATTGGCACTTAGGGAACCCCTGCCATGGGGGCATCAGGGAAATTCTGCCCCTACCTCTGGCCATTTTTGATGCTTTCTTGCCAGGGACACTTCTTGCACCATCTTTGCCCCCTAGCTCAATATGCCTATTCCTCCCCTAGGATCCCTGTAGAGACACTGAGTTCTGCTGCTGAGGCAGGAACATGGAAGAGGCTTCTGTATTGGGGAAGGCAGGGGGCATGTGGCTTAAATGCTTCCTATTCGTACAATGTCTGATCCCATGGTGCTCTATGTGGCCCTCTGAGTCTTGCACTCTGGACTTCAGTGAAGTAGGTCTCTGGGATCTTGCACCCATGGAAGCACCCTCAGTCTCTCAGGAGCCCAGTTATGGTACCTTACATCACCAGTGGACCCTTCCTTCCCCTAAACTTTGATCCCTGTCTCTGACTTCAAGGCTGTGCGATGGAACAGGTGCTGACTGGAAGAGCTACCTTTACTTGTGGGGATTACTCTGGGGTTTTCTGGTCACTCTTCCTTTGGGTAGGATTGTTGTGCATGCACAGACGCACACACACACATACACACAGACCTTGACACAATCAACACAAGGCAGACGTCCACACATAGACTTGCAGTAGGTGGGCTGGTGGAACAGCCTTAGAGACAGCATTAGACTAGCATCCTGGAGTCATGGGTTCAAGCCCCAGCGCAGACCCTCAGTGACTGTGGATAAATCATATTCCCCTCTGCCTTTGTTTCCTCTTCTGTCACATGATGGAATTACAGCAGATGTTTCCAAGGCATCTTCTTTCTGTGATCCAGATGCAGACACCTTACAGAGGCAGGTGGGGTGGGCATTGTGTTTAGAGGCTGGGTTTGCAGTGTCCAGTTCCACTGGCTTAGGGGGCAGATTGACAAGGTTTGGTTCTGGCTCTGTTGCTGTGGGGCTGTGTGACCTCATACAAGGCACTTCATTCCTCTCACCTCAGTTTCCTCATCAGTAGAGTGGGATTATTTAAACCTGGTATCAGGTGGTGATTTATGTAACAGTGCCATGATCCTATACGTGATATATATTATCACTGGTCTTAGCTCAGTCATTAATTCACTAATTGATCTTTAGTAAACTAAATGAGTTCTTCTCAACTTCGTCATCCTCCTGTGCAGACTGAAGGGTCTGGACCAGGAGAAGATATTCAAGACCGCCTTTACCATCTCACAGGTAGCTCAGGGAGAGGGGACACTGTTGTTGAACATGGTTATTCAGAGATTTACCACACAGGGGCGATATGACCCCATTTGAACCGGCTCCAGAACTGCAGATTTTGGGAAAAACAACCAAACTTCAGTTTTTGGTCCATTTTCAGACTCTGCTCCTTCTTATTTTTATTTCTGATTCATCTTAATTTCTCCATGTTGGTCAGGCTGGTCTTGAACTCCCAACCTCAGGTGATCCGCCTGCCTTGGCCTCCCAAAGTATTGGGATTACAGGCATGAGCCACTGTGACTGGCCTGAAAATTAATTTTTTTTTTTTTTTGAGACAGAGTCTCGCTCTGTTGCCCAGGCTGGAGTGCAGTGGCCCAATCTTGGCTCACTACAACCTCCACCTCCTGGATTCAATCGATTCTTCTTCCTCAGCCTCCCAAGTAGCTGGGATTTCAGACACCCACCACCATGCCCAGCTAATTTTTGTATTTTTAGTAGAGATGGGGTTACTCCATGTTGGTCAGGCTGGTCTCAAACTTTTGATCTCAGGTGATCTGCCTGCCTTGGCCTCCCAAAGTGCTGGGATTACAGGTGTGAGCCACCATGCCTGGCCGAAAATTTAATATTTTTAAGCTTAAAAAATCAAATCATTTAGCAATATGTTATAAACTTCTCTGTATGTCAGGAAACTTTTAAAGAATCACATTTTGTTTTAGAAAAGTTTTGGATTTACAGAAAAATGGCTAAGATAGGACACACAATTCCCATATACTCCACAGCCAGTTTCCTTTATTATTGTCTTAAATTAATAAGTACATTTGTCACAATTAATGAACCAATATTAATACATTATTATTAATTCAAGTCCATAGTTTAGTCAGATTTTCTTAGTTTTCATTTAATGTCCTTTTTTTTTTTTGTTTCAGGACTCTGTCCAGGATAACGTATTACATCCATTTGTCGTATATCCCTAATTTCTCAGATATTCCTTGTTTTGGATGGTCTTGACAATTTCAAAGAGTAGAGTAGTTAGGTGTTTTTAGGATGCCCTGTTATTGAAATTTATCTAAGCTGGGTGTTGAGATTCACTTTGAATGGTTGGCAAAATATAAAAGGAAATATTAGGGAAAGTTATAAGATTATAGTCTCAAACTCTTTGTAAGGTGGAAAGGTTTTCATGAATAGGTGGAGGGCAACCTGTTCTTACCTTAAAGCATTAAGTCACAGGGTGAAGATTAGGGATAATAAAAGCCTCTCCAGTTAAGTCTGCTGACCCCACATTCCTTTGTCTCTAACTGTTTACTCATGTAAACTCTGTGCTGGATCGTCTTCTCAGGGGGAGGTTGAAGGGTAATTACCCATTAATGGTGTTTACTCTGGGCCTGGGAACCAAAACCTTTTATCATTTGTAAAACTACTCTTTTAACCATGTTAATTATCCACAAATGTGTTGACTTAGAATCTCTGTCATTAAATCTATACTGAATACATGTGAGGAGGAGTAGTCTTACCTTAGCTGCAATTGCCCTCTGAGAGCAGCTGATGACCCCCTAGCCTGACTCTTATACTGTACTCTGGTGTGTGAGTGTATTTCATTCATCTGTCACTGAGTCAGGGTCCGCAGGACAGATCTCTGCAGGTGGTGATTAACATTGTAGCCAGGTGTGGTGGCTCATGCCTGTAATCCCAGCACTTTAGGAGGCCAAGGAGAGTGGATCATGAGGTCAGGAGTTCGAGAGCAGCCTGGCCAACATAGTGAAACCCTGTCTTTCCTAAAAATACAAAAATTAGCCAGGCATGGTGGCGGTCACCTATAATCCCAGCTACTCAGGAGGCTGAGGCAGAGAATTGCTTGAACCTGGGAGGCGGAGGTTGCAGTGAGCAAGGATTGCACCACTGCACTCCAGCCTGGGTGACAGAGTGAGACTCCTTCTCAAAAAAAAGAAAAAAAAAAAGAAAAAAAAAAAGAAATTTATCTGATGTTTTTCTCATGATTAGTCTGGGGTTATGGGTTTTGGGAGGAAGGCCATAGAGGTCAAGTAGCATTCTCATCACAACATATCAAAGAAATACACTATTGATGTAATTTATCACTGTCAATGTTGACCATAGTCACCTGGCTGAGGTGGTGTGTTTGTCAGCTTGCTCTATGGTAAAGTTGTTCCTTTTCCTCTCCTTTCTGGAAAGTCACTATCTGTAGCCCACACTTTAGGAGTAGGGAGTTATGTCTTCCCTCCTTGAGGGCAAGCTATCTACATGTGTTTTTTGGAGTTTTTAACACACTTTTGCAACCTAAAAAAGAAAAAATAACCCAAACAAACAAGAGACTGGCTTGTATTAGAAATAGCTCCAAAGACCACTATGAGGATGTGAATCTGTGACAATGAAGAAAACTCCTTTCTTGGTTAAGTGGTATATATAATGTATTAATGTGTTCTCATGTTCCTAATAAAGACATACCTGAGACTGGGTAATTTATAAAGGAAAGAGGTTTAATTGACTCACAGTTCAGCATGGCTGGAGAGGCCTCAGGAAACTTACAATTATGGTGGAAGGCACTTCTTCACAGGGTGGCAGGTGAGAGAAGGGGGAAGCCCCTTGTAAAACCACCAGATATTGTGAGAACTTACTATCATGAGAATAGCATGGGGGAAACTGGCCCCATGATTCAATTACCTCCCACCAGGTCCCTCCCACCACATGTGGTAATTATGGGAACTACAAGTCAAGATGAGATTTGGCAGGGGACACAACCTAACCACATCATTCCACCTCTGGCCCCTCCCAAACCTCGTGTCCTCACATTTCAAAACGCAATCATGCCTTTCCAACAGTCCTCCAAAATCTTAGTTCATTTCAGCATTAACCCAAAAGTCCAAGTTTAAAGTCTTATCTGAGACAAGACGAGTCCTTTCTGCCTGTGAGCCTGTAAAATCAAAAGGAAGTTACTTACTTCCTAGATAAGTGGAGTTACAAGAATTGAGTAAATAGGCCCATTCCAAATGGGAGAAATTGGCCAAAACAAAGGGGCTACAGGCCCCATGCAAGTCTGAAATCCAATAAGGGAGTCACTAAACCTTAAATTTCCAAAATGATCTCCTTTGACTTTATGTCTCACATCCATGCCACATTGATGCAAGAGGTGGGCTCCCATGGCCTTGGGCAGCTCTGCCCCCATGGCTTTGCAGGGTATGGCCCCCCTTCCTGCTGCTTTCATGGCTGGTGTTGAGTGTCTGTGGCTTTTCCAGGTGCACAGGTGGAAAAGCTGTCAGTGGATCTACCACCCTGGTGTCTGAAGGACAGTGGTTCTTTTCTCACAGCTCCACTAGGCAGTGGCTCCAACCCCACATTTCTCTTCTGCACTGCCCTACCAGAGATTCTCCATGAGAGCTCTGCCCCTGCAGAAAACTTCTGCCTGGGCATCCAGCATTTCCATACATTCTCTGAAATCTAGGTGAAGGCTCCCAAACCTCAATTCTTGACTTCTGCATACCCACAGGCTCAACACCAAGTGGAAGCTGCCAAGACTTGGGGCTGCACCTTCTGAAGCCATGGCCTAAGCTGTACCTTGGTCCCAGCCATGGCTGGAGTGACTGGGATACAGGGCACCAAGTCCTGAGGCTGCACACAGCCAGAGGGCCCTGGACCCAGCCCAAGAAAACATTTTTTCCTCCTAGGCCTGGGGGCCTGTGATGGGAGGGGCTGCTGTGAAAATCTCTGACATGTCCTGGAGGTATTTTCCCTACTGTCTTGGTGATTAGCATTTCGCTTCTCACTACTTATGCAAATATCTGCAGTTGGCTTGAACTTCTCCCCAGAAAATGGGGTTTTCTTTTCTACTGCATTGTCAGGCTGCACACTTTCCAAATTTTATGCCCTGTCAGCTCTTGAATGCTTTGCTGCTTTAGAAATTTTTTCTGCCAGATACCGTAAATCATCTCTCTCAAGTTCAAAGTTCCGCAAATCTCTAGGGCAGAGGCAAAATGCCAGCAGTCTCTTAGCATAGCAAGAGTGACTTTTATGCCAGGTTCCCAACAAGTTCCTTATCTCCACCTGTATTAGTCCATTCTCATGCTGCTATAAAGGACTGACACTGGGTAATTTACAAAGGAAAGAGGTTTAATTGACTCACAGTTCCACGTGGCTGGGGAGGCCTCAGGAAACTTATAATCATGATGGAAGGGGAAGCAAATGTGTCCTTCTTTGCATGATGACAGGAAGGAGAAGTGCTGAGCAAAAGGGAAAGAGCCTCTTATAAAAGCATCACATCTCATGAAAACTCACTTACTATCATGAAAACAGGAGCATGGGGGTAACTGCCCACATGATTCAATTACTTCCCACCAGGTCCCTCCCATGACATGTGGGGATTATGGGAACTACAATTCAAAATGAGATTTGGGTGAAGACACAGCCAAACTGTAGCAGGCCAGGTCTCACTAATGCAGGCCTCCATAACCACTGTTTTAGTACTGAGTGGTTAAGCTAAATATTAAAAGCCAGTGCCCTTATACAAAGGCTGGGATGTAACAATAGCCCATCAAGAGTTTTGCCTAGGCCTTTCTTGGGCCAAAATAATGAAGAAATTTTTAACAGGACCCATTGAGGATTAAACAAGTTTTATTGTGAGTTGGAAGAAACTCCTCAGGCCCCACAAACAAGTTGACTAGGGGGTCTGAAGGACCTCCCCAGACCTCCATGATATAGTGGGAGACAAGATAAGGGTAATCACCCCAGCACCTGGACCCATTTAGATTAAGTAAATTTACTGAGGCTCCAGAGGAAGGTCTTCAGGACTCAGACCTTAGTTATAGATTAAAAGAAGTTAATCACTTATGTCTTTGAATGAATACACACTTACTTACATGTAGACATACAGCTTAGAAGGTATATAAGCTCTGGAAAACTTTATAATTTTGAGTTGGTCTGGTGATAATTTTCAGGCCTTCTCCCTGTAATTGGTTGCAGAAATATAAGCTCTATTCCTCCCCAGTTCCTCTGCATCTCATTATTGGACCAGGAGAAACAGCAGCCTAACCCTCAGTTTGGTCCAGGAACAAAATCATATCACCATCTGAGACCATCCCAGCTTGGACTTAATTGTCAGCATTTTGGTCAAAGCCATCTGACAAGTCTCTAGTAAGTTCCAAACTTTCCCACATTTTCCTATCTTTTTCTGAACTCTCCAAATTGTTTCAACCTCTGCTTGTTACCCAGTTCCAAACTTGCTACCACATTTTCGGGTATCTTTACAGCAGTGCCACACTCTGTGTGGTACCAATTTACTGTACTAGTCTGTTCTTACACTGCTAATAAAGACATATCCAAGACTGGTAATTTATAAAGGAAAGAGGTTTGACTCACGGTTCAGCATAGCGGGAGGCCTCGGGAAACTTACAATCATGGCAGAAGGGGAAGCAAAAATGTCCTTCTTCATATAGAGGGAGGAGAGAGAAGAATGAAAACCGAGTGAAGTGGCAAGCCCCTTATAAAAACCATCAGATCTCGTGAGAAATTACTATCATGAGAATAGCATGGAAGAAACCACCTCCATGATTCAATTACTTCCCACTGGGTCCCTCCAACCACATTTGGGGATTATGGGAACCACAATTCAAAAGGTGAAATTTGAGTGGGGACACAGCCAAACCATATCACATAATAAAGACCTGCAATTTTTTATTCATTGAGCCATTGGTGCTTGAGGAGTCCTTTTTTTTGTGTCACCTCTGTCATCCCCTGCTGCAGGAGATGTCATTTGCTCCAACTTAAATCTAAGGGAATGTTTCCTACCTCTAAAGTTCAGACAATGTTGAAGTATTTTTCAGCAGCTAGGCAGTGGGCTGAACCCTTTGGCTGGTTTGGGAAGTTCTCCCACAAGTCAGGCCTGTTTCAAGTTCAGCAGTTCTTTTCTTTGAGAATTAGCACTGTTTTACAAAAGTATTAAAAAAAATACTTTCCAAAATTAGCCAGATGTGGTGGTGCATGCTATAGTCCCAGCTACTTGGGAGGCTGAGGTGGGAGGCTCAGTTGAGCCCAGGAGTTTCAGGTTGCAGTGAGCTGTGTTTGTGTTACTGCACTCCAGCCTGGGTGTCAGAGAGAGACCCTGTCTCATTAAAAAAAAAAAAAAAAAAAAAAAGAAAGCAGCTAAGCTAGGGACTAATTCTGCACATGGGCCACAGGGGCAGAAGGTAGCCCTTTGGGGAATGGGCTGGGCAGTTCAGCAGATAGAAATTGGCCAAGGCATTGAAACACTTGGTTTCTGTGCCCAGCTCCATTCAGGCCTTGCTGAGGGACCCCCAAATACATCCCAGCCCACTTCTCATGTTGTCTCTCCACTGTCTTTGGGATGGAGACCCCAGACCCAGGAGCTTAGGCATGGTGATGAGGCAGGAGAAAGTCCTTTTTCCTGGTCCCTGGGCAAAACTTTATTCCCCCTTCTTCATCCTGCCCTGCCTACTTTTCCTCCCCACTCTCTGCTCTGGGAGCCAGGCTCTTGGGAAGATTGAGCAGCTGTGAGTGCTGCCCAGGAGGGTAAAGCCCCAGCAGGCCTCTCTACCCTGGTCTTCGATCCTGTCTTCTCTCACTCACTCTCCGCCTCATGGTGGATCCATTTTTCCTCCGATCTCCTGCCAGCTTTATTCTGTCTACTCACCCACTTTTCTGCCCATATTCTCAACCACGTTCTCAGAGGCAGCTGTCCTGCCGGTCTCAGCTCTTTGTTCGTAGAGCCCAGAACTCGGGTGTGTGGAACCACCCTGGTGTCTGTTAAGCCCCCAGCCTTGAGTAAGGTCCTGCCATTTCCCCTCAACTCCCCTGGCTTATCTTCTTCCTGTTCAGAGGGGTTTTCTTGGCGGGAAGGAGAGCTGGGCAGTTCCTGTAGCCTCTCCCACAGCTTTCCCTCTACGGCGTTTGCCTTTGGCTGGATGCCTCCTGGAGCCGAACGAGCCTGCCTCTGCCTGGGTCCTCCAGTCTGGCCTTGGGGACATGGCGGTGGCAATGGCACAGCATGACTGGGCTTGTTTGGTTGGTGCTCTCAGGTTTTGCTTCCCTCCGGGGCCCTCAGTTTTGGGGAGTGCTCGGCATCCACCTGGTGACCCTGCTAGGGAACTCTCTGATCTTCGTCCACGCACTGGCGGACTCTGCCTGCGTGCGCCCACGCGCTTCCTCCTGCGCCACTTCTCCCTGGGGGAGCTCCCACATCACAGCGGCAGTCTCGCGTGCGGTACCCGGCAGCGCCAGCCCACTTGCCGGCGGCTTCCGGCGGCTGGGTTTCTTAGCCCTCCCTGGCATCGCCGACTGCGCTTGCGCACGGCCTCCGCCTCTGTGCCGCCATCTGCCGGCCGCTGCATTCTACCACCTGAGGAGCTCGGGCCTCGCGCGCCTGCTCCACCTTCCCCTCGCCCTTCTGCGGCGGCGCCAGCACCACCCGCCACTTCCCGCGTGATACCCGGCCTGTGCTGAGACTTCTGGGCTGAAGGGGGGAATCTCAACCGTCAGACGGTCTCTATGCTGGCCCCTTCTTACGTATCGTCCCCTCCTTTGCTTGTATTATTTATTTATTTGAGATGCCGTTTGACTCATGTTGCCCAGGCTGGAGTGCAGTGGCGCGATCTCGGCTCACTGCAACCTCCATCTCCCGGGTTCAAGCTATTCTCCTGCCTCAGCCTCCTGAGTAGCTGGGATTTCAGGTACCCGCTACCACGCCCAGCTAATTTTTGTATTTTTTAGTAGGGATGGGGTTTCACCATGTTGGCCAGGCTGGTCTCGAACGCCTGACCTCAAGTGATCCACCCACCTTGGCCTTCCAAAGTGCTGGGATTACAGGCGTGAACCACCGTACCTGAGCAGTATTCTTGCCACCATCTTTGTGGTTGCGACATTTCAGGGGCATCCCAAAGTGTCCGCTACCTGCTCTGCCTGTCCCTCATCCCCTGGTTTGTAGTCAGACTCTTTTTTGGGATTGAGACGACTGTGTATATGAGGCCTCAGGCGGGCTCCATTCACAACATGGACAAGAGACTTGCCTTCTTCTACACAGTTGTCACCCCTGTGTTCAGCTCTTCTGTCTACACTCCAAGAACAAGGAGGTCATAGGGGCCATGAAGTGGTTCCTAAGGAGATACCTTTGGAGACCTTGATTCTCTGAGTTCTTGGAGACAAAGGCCTGATCCTTGGACATGCTGCCCAGAGGCTGCGTTTCCGGGGCCTGTTCCTGTGACCTTGACCTGTCTTGTTTGTAGATGCACAGCTGGGAAAACACACATTTGAAAGAAGGCTGACGAGGTAGGTGGGTCCTGGTCTTTGCTGAGGGTCAGGGTGCCTTCTTGGGCCTATGCTTCCTGAGACGTTGCTCTTTTTCCTTCTCCCAGAGACCACTCATTGCAAACCTTTCTCTCTTACATCTGTCATCTTTGGTGCAACAAGAGCTCCTTTACTTCAGGTGTGATGTCCAATCTGGGCGTCTGAAGCAGCAGGGAAGGAACAGGGGCAGGGAGTAGTTGACTTGATTTGGAAGTTCAGGTGCTGCATCTTGCTTGGTGCTGCTTTAAGTCTGGTGGCATCTGTGCAATTACTTCGCCCCTGACTTACAACTTCTCTCTTGCGATCCCTCAGATGTTGGTATTCTCTACTCAACTTTTGCCACCCCCTGCTTACTGATTTGCTATTCATATGCTCCTGTGATCCTAGGGTAGAAATGCACATTCATCTCTCTTCTCTGCTGGGAAATGTAATCTGGTTGTTAGACTCCCCAGAATGACAATTTTGGTTCTTGCAAACTGTCCATGATGTTAGGAATCCACCTTAATTTACTGCCAGAGAGATCCAGTGTCATTTTACTTTTTTTGAGAAGTCAGTTCTTGCTTGTGAATAAGCTCTCCGACAGCAATAAGCCACAGAAGGGAGCAGCACAGTGGGGAAATCACTCTCAAGGCACAGTACATGAAGACCTTTTAAACAACACTGATTTTCTTAAGTTTTGCAAACTATGCTTCTGACAAAGGTCTAATATCCAGCATCTATAAAGAACTTAAATTTACAAGAAAAAAACCAAATAATCCTACTAAAAAGTGGGCAGAGGACATGAACAGACACCTTTCAAAAGAAGACATACATGCAGCCAACAAGCATAGGAAAAAAAGCTCATCATCACTGATCATTAGAGAAATGCAAATCAAAGCCACAATGAGATACCATCTCATGCCAGTCAGAGTGGCTTTTACTAAAAAGCAAAAAACAAAAACAAAACAAATGCTAGTGAGGTTGTGGAGAAAAAGGAACACTTCTAGACTGCTGGTGGGGGTGTAAATTAGTTCAGCCATTGTGGAAGACAGTGTGGCAGTTCCTCAAAGACCTAAAAACAGAAATACCACGTGACTTGCAATCCTATTACTAGGTATACACCCAAAGGAACAGAAATCGTTCTGTTTTAAAGACACATGCATACATATGTTCATTGCAGCACTACTCACAATTGCAAAGACATGGAATCAACCAAAATGCTCATCAGTGGTAGACTCGATAAAGAAAATGTGATACATATACACTGTATTAGTCAGGGTTCTCTAGATGGACAGAACTAATAGGATATATATATGTATATGAGAGTTTATTAGTATTAACTCATATGATCACAAGGTCCCACAATAGCCCATGAGCAAGCTGAGGAGCAAGAAGAGCCAATCTGAATCCCAAAACTGAAGAACTTGTAGTCTGATGTTCAAGGGCAGGAAGGATCTAGCATGTGAGAAAGATGTAGAGTGGGAGGCTAGGCCACTCTCATCTTTTCACGTTTTTCTGTCTGCTTTATATTCTAGCTGCACTGGCAGCTGATTAGATGGTGCCCACCCAGATTAAGGGTGGGTCTGTCTGCCTTTCCCAGCTCACTGAATCAAATGTTAATCGCCTTTGGCAACACCTTCACAGACACACCCAGGATCAATACTTTGTATCTTTCAATCCAATCAAGTTGACACTCAGTATTAACCATTATATACACTATGGGATACAATGCAGCTATAAAAATAACAAGGTCATGTCCTTTGCAGGAAGAAGGATGGAGCTGGAGGCCATAATCTTTAGCAAACTAACACAGGAACAGAAAACCAAATACCACATGTTCTCATAAGTGGGAGCTAAATGATGAGAACACATGGGCACATAGGGGGAGCAACACATCCTGGGGTCTTTCAGAGGAAGGAGGGAAAGGATTAGCAAAAATAACTAATGGGTACTAGGCTTAATACCTGGGTGACAAAATAGTCTGTACAACAAACCCTTATGACGCAAGTTTACCTATGTAACAAACCTGCACATGTACTCCTAAACTTAAAAGTTAAATAAAAAAGAAAATCAGGAAAATAATAGTTTTCAGGTCACTCTCTTAATAAATGCCTCATTTCTATAATTAAAAAAACATTGATTTTCAGTTTACAAAGGTTACAGGGTAAATTGCAGAGAATTTTGCATCCAGAAGAAAACAAAATATTAACACTTTGCTGTTAATAAGGTCCTTGGGAAATTATTGCATTCTGATTTTTCTCTGTGTGTGTGTGTGTTTATATATATATATATATATGTATTTATATATTTGTATATGTGTATATATATGTATATATGTGTATATATGTGTATATTTATATATATGTGTACATATATATTTGTATATGTGTATATATATAAATATTTATATATACCTATATATACACATATATACATATATATTCATTTTCGCTGTATATATATACATATATACACATATATGTACAGAGAAAACGTATGTATATAGAGAAAATGAATATATATGTATATATGTATATATATGTGTATATATATATAAATTTTTAAAAACTAAAAATGGGATTAAATTGTCTAAGCTGCTTGATAACAGTTATTTACTACTTTATTAAATTATAACATTATTCTACATCAGCAGACTTCTAAAGCATGATTTTAATATCCATATAATATTCTACTATTTGGATGTACAAAATTTTAAACAATATTCCATCACTGGAATTTAACATTTTTTCTTGTAAATATTACTGAGATGGATATTGTTGCACTTACATCTTTATATATTATTTTATGCTTTCCTTGGCACAAACTTCTAGAAAGCGAATTGCTGGGTCAAAATGTATGTATGTATAGTTTTAGAGCATTTGAAACATTTTGCCAAAGTTTGCAAAAATTTTTATTGCTTTACAGTCCAAATGAGTGTCTTTCCCCTCTTTCCCCACAAGTTTCAGGATAGGGAAATGGACTAAGAGTCAGAAATGAGTTGGGAGATGGTGCAGGAAGAGAAGAATGGGGAAGGTATAGATACTTAATGTTCTTATGATGCAGAAAGGATTCAATGAGGACACAAACTGATTTTTCCTCAGTTTACCAAGGATTGGGTGGGACGTATTTTGAATGGAAGTACACTATGAATATTAGGGAGCAAAAAGCCCATGTCTGTTCTTGGGAATAGGGGACTTCAAAGAGGAGAACAGAGTTATTTTAATGCAAAGTCTAGGAGTAGAGATAAGGAGCTGGCTAAGGAAGGTTGACTAGAAGGCTGGGTTGTAGTTAGCACTATGGTATGGTGGTTTAGAGCTTGGTTCTGGTGTTAGGCAGGTCCAAGATTAAATCCTGATCATCACTTACCATCTGAGATAGTGGGAGTTTTCTTTACATCTTTGTGCCTTAAATTCTGCATCTGTAAAGTCATGACAACAGTAGTTTCTGTTTCACAGGATTGTTGTGAGGATTAAAACGTAAACTTCCTCAGTCATTCTATGCTGCATCATCACTTACTATATAAATTAACTTGTTTATGGCTTGTCTCCCTTCACTAAAATGGGATGTCCCATAAAGGGGGAAGGAGGGAAACTGCCTGTCTTGTTTACCAGTGTATCCCTAGTGCCTGGCACATAGTAGATGTTCAAGAAATATTTGTTGACCGGATAAATAAATGAATATATGAAAACTGCTTAGCACAGTGCTAGGTAAATAATAATGTTTACTAATCTATTTCAGTTATACTATAATTACTACTAATATGATATGTTTGTTGGCCACATAAATGTTTTCTTTTGAGATGTGTCTGTTCATATCCTTCACCCAGTCTTTGATGGGGTCATTTGTTTTTTTCTTGTAAATTTGTTTAAGTTCCTTGTAGATTCTGGATATTAACCCTTTGTCAAATGGATAGATTGCAAAAGTTTTCTCCCATTCTGTAGGTTTCCTGTTCACTCTGGTGATAGTTTCTTCTGTTGTGCAGAAGCTCTTTAGTTTAATTAGATCCCATTTGTCAATTTTGGCTTTTGTTGCCATTGCTTTTGGTGTTTTAGTCATGAAGTCTTTCCCCATGCCTATGTCCTGAATGGTATTGCCTAGGTTTTCTTCTAGGGTTTTTATGGTCTTGGGTCTTATATTTAAATCTTTAATCTATCTTCAGTTAATTTTTGTATAAGGTGTCAGGAAGAGATCCAGTTTGAGCTTTCTGCATATGGCTAGCCAGTTTTCCCAACACCATTTATTAAATAGGGAATCCTTTTCCCATTGCTTCCTTTTGTCAGATTTGTCAAAGATCAGATGGTTGTAGATGTGTGGAGTTATTTATGAGGCCTCTGTTCTGTTCCATTAGTCTATATATCTATTTTGGTACCAGTCCCATGCTGTTTTGGTTACTTAGCCTTGTAGTATTGTTTGAAGTCAGGTAGTGTGATGCCTCCAGCTTTGTTCTTTTTGCTTAGGATTGTCTTGGCTATATAGGCTCATTTTTGGTTTCATGTAAAATTTAAAGTAGTTTTTTCTAATTCTGTGAATAAAGTCAATGGTATCTTGATGGGGACAGCATTGAATCTGTAAATTATTTTGGGCAGTATGGTCATTTCCATGATATTGATTCTTCCTATCCATGAGCATGGAATTCTAAAAATTTGTTTGTGTCCTCTCTTATTTCCTTAAGCAGTGGTTTGTAGTTCTCCTTGAAGAGGTTCTTAAGATCCCCTGTAAGTTGTATTTCTAGGTATTTTATTCTCTTTGTAGCAATTGTGAATGGGTGTTCACCCATAATTTGGCTCTCTGTTTGTCTGTTCTTGGTGTATAAAAATGCTTGTGATTTTTGCACATTGATTTTTGTATCCTGAGACTTTACTGAAGTTGCTTATCAGCTTAAAGAGATTTTGGGCTGAGATGATGGGGTTTTCTAAATATACAATCATGTCATCTGCAAACAGAGACAGTTTGACTTCCTCTCTTCCTATTTGAATACCCTTTATTTCTTTCTCTTGCCTGATTGACCTGGCTAGAACTTCCAACATTGAATGGGAGTGGTACAAAAGGGAATCCTTGTCTTGTGCTGATTTTCAAAGGGAATGCTTCCAGCTTTTGCCCATTCAGTATGATATTGGCTGTGAGTTTGTCATAAATAGCTTTTATTATTTTGAGTTACCTTCCATCAATACCTAGTTTATTGAGAGTTTTTAGCATGAAGGGGTGTTGAATTTTATCAAAGGACTTTTCTACATCTACTGAGATAATCGTGGTTTTTGTCATTGGTTCTGTTTATGTGATGGATTACATTTATTGATTTCTGTATGTTGAACCAGCCTTGCATTCCAACAATGAAACCGACTTGATCATGGTGGATAAGCTTTTTGATGTGCTGCTGGGTTCGGTTTGCAAGTATGTTGTTGAGGATTTTCGCATCGACGTTCATCAGGGATATTGGCCTGAAATTTTCTTTTTGTTGTGTTTCTGTCAGGTGTGGGCCCATATGACCAGGGCAGACATATGCTGTCTCTACTATTACTGATTAAACAAATATAAGTTTGCTTTGCTTATTAGCTTGTACAGTTTATGGTAGCTGAAGTTTATGCCCTGAAATAAACAATAGTGAAGGAAAAGCACAGCACAAAAGAAAACAGCTTGTGGCTTGTAAAAGCATGAGCAAAAGTGGTAATGGGAGGCCTAAAGTTACACCATCTGAGAGCGCCCCATTAACTGTGGCACATCCACAGTGTGGTTGCAAGGGAGGAAAACACTGCCTTGGTGCCACGAACTTTTTTCCAACATGGGATCTGCACAGGGATCTCGTAAAGAGGCCTGGTGTAAGCACCTGGGAAAGGTTGGTGACCTCTGCTCATAAGATCTGGGAGGGTCTTTGTAGACCGGAGCTGGCGAGGCAGGAAGGCCTTGCGGGCAGAGATAGTAGAACACCTTCTGCTCTGCCTATGTTCTCAGAATATGGGGTAATCTTGGTTTCCCTATGTCCATAGTGTTGGGCAGATAAAACCCCCTTTATGCATTGTGTGTGATCAGACCTGGTGGCACCCTACCTGCTGTGTTCCAGTGCAGCTGCATATCAATAATTATCAGTGGTAAAACTTGGTGTACTAGTTAAGCATTCCTTAGAAGAATTAGCTGTTCCATTGTATTCTAATGACACATGCTTTTCCCCCTGGCTATCTTGCCCCACAACAGTTTCAAGTCCTCTCCCCATAGTTTCAAGGCCTCCCCCAATAACCCCCCTGGTTTCCACCCCTCAATTAATGAGTATG
Source organism: Cebus imitator (assembly GCF_001604975.1). Lineage (NCBI taxonomy): Eukaryota > Metazoa > Chordata > Mammalia > Primates > Cebidae > Cebus > Cebus imitator. The sequence continues at coordinate 432,639 of NW_016108056.1, forward strand.
TGCACCTAATAAAAACCTGTGGAAACCAGAACCCAGGGCCAATGTGGTCCTCACGCTTTATGTTGGTCCCCTGGACCCATGCTGTGAAATTCTATTTCTGTGTCTTTGTCTTTATTTCCTTTCTCAATCCTTTGTCACTGCCGGGGCTCAGGGTACCCACGAACAGGGTTGGGGCTGGTACTTAACACCAGGTTTTGGTATCAGGATGATGCTGGCCTCTTAAAATGAGTTAGGGAGGAGTCCCTCTTTTTCTATTGTTCGGAATAGTTTCAGAAGGGATGGTACCAGTTCCTCTTTGTACTTCTGGTAGAATTCTGCTCTGAATCCATCTGGTCCTGGGATTTCTTTTTGGTTGGTAGGCTATTAATTGTTGCCTCAATTTCAGACCTTGTTATTGGTCTGTTCAGGGATTCGACTTCTTCCCGGTTTAGTCTTGGGAGGATGTGTGTGTCTGGGAATTTCTAGATTTCTAGTTTCTTCTAGATTTTCTAGTTTATTTGCGCAGAGGTGTTTATAGTATTCTCTGATGGTAGTTTGTCTTTCTGTGGGATCAGTGGTGATATATCCCCTTTATCATTTTTTATTGTGTCTATTTGATTCTTCTCCCTTTTTCTCTTTATTAGTCTGGCTAGCAGTCTATTTTGTTAATCTTTTCAAAAAACCAGCTCCTGGATTCATTGATTTTTTTGAATGGTTTTTCATGTCTCTATTTCCTTCTGTTATGCTCTGATCTTAGTTATTTCTTGTCTTCTACTAGCTTTTGAATTTTTTTGCTCTTGCTTCTCTAGTTCTTTTAATTGTGATGTTAGGGTGTCAATTTTAGATCTTTCCTGCTTTCTCTTCTGGGCCTTTAGTGCTATAAATTTTCCTGTAAACACTACTTTAGCCGTGTCCCAAAGATTCTGGTAAGTTGTGTCTTTGTTTTCATTGGTTTCAAATAACTTCTTTATTTCTGCCTTAATTTTGTAATTTACCCAGTAGTTTTCCAGTAGCAGGTTGTTCAGTTTCCATGTGGTTGTGCAGTTTTTGAGTGAGTTTCTTAATCTTGAGTTCTAATTTGATTGCACTGTGTTCTGAGAGACTGTTTGTTATGATTTCCATTCTTTTGCATTTGCTGAAGAGTGTTTTACTTCCAATTATGTGGTCAATTTTAGATAAGTGCAATGTGGTGCTGAGAAGAATGTATATTCTGTTGACTTGGGGTGGAGAGTTCTGTAGATGTCTGTTAGGTCTGCTTGGTCTGAAGTTCAAGTCTTGAATATCCTTATTAATTTTCTGTCTCATTGATCTGTCTAATATTGACAGTGGGGTGTTAAAGTCTCCCACTATTATTGTGTGGGAGTCTAAGTCTCTTTGTTGATCTCTAAGAACTTGCTTTATGTAACTGGGTGCTCCTGTATTGGGTGCATATATATTGAGGATAGTTAGTTCTTCTTGTGCATTGATCCCTTCACCATTATGTTATGTGCTTCTTTGTCTTTTTTGATCTTTGTTGGTTTAAAGTCTGTTTTATCAGAGACTAGGATTGCAACCCCTGCTTTTTTTGTCTTCCATTTGCTTGGTAAATATTCCTCCATCCCTTTATTTTGAACCTATATGTGTCTTTGCATGTAAGATGGATCCCCTGAATACAGCACACTGATGGGTCTTGGCTCTTAATCCAATCTGTATCTTTTAATTGGGGCATTAGCTCATTTACATTTAAGGTTAATATTGTTATGTGTGAATTTGATCCTGACATTATGATGCTAGCTGGATATTTTGCACATTAGTCGATGCAGTTTCTTCAAAGTGTTGATGGTCTTTACAATTTGGTATGTTTTGCAGTGGCTGGTACAGGTTGTTCCTGTCCATGTTTAGTGTCTCTGGGGGACATTTGTCTTTTTTTCTGTCTGTCCAATGCCTTTTGAACACCCTTTCAATGTTTGGGAAGTTTTATGCCTCACTGGTCTCCTTTCCCCAAGGTAAATTGCTTTTCCAGTTCTACAGAGGAGGGTGCAAAATTCACCATCTGATGAGCTTGTGGGGAAAGCATCTGGCAGAGCCCAGGCATGTCATCCCAAGAGACAGCTGTAGGCACTGGGCAGTGCTGTGTGAACTGTGCTGTCAGGGCCGTGGAGTTGACACTGGAGCTGTCCTTGTGGGTGCTAAGTGTCATCCTGGCCATGCGGCTGGGGAACCTGGCCCCTTTGGAGATGCTGTGCACTGTGAAATCTTTGAATAATTCGTCTCTGCTTAAGATGATCAGAGTGGAATCTGTTTGCAGCTAAGCACCCTGACTCTTGGACTGGTTTGTGGTCTCTGTGTCTCTTTTTGGTGCTTCTGATATCTGTTTTCTATATCACGGCTACAATGATCTTTTAAAAACTCAAATCTGATCTTGTTACAGAGGATCAGCCCCAAGTTCTCAAGTGACCCACAACATCCTTATGGTCTGTACCCAGTGGAGGTGGGAGCACTAGTAATTATCCTGATCCTTAGGTTTTCCACAAGGTGAAGGGATTTTTATTCCACTCTCAGAGGGAAATAAGGGTAGAAACACTTCCTGCCTTCCTCTCTGGCCCCTCACTTGCTTCTTCACAGGTGGAGGAATGACTTTACTTACTCATGGTACTGTAGAAAGCGTTTTTGCCTTCTTGGTTTTTCTTTCAGACTGGCCTGCCTTTGGTCACATGTACTCTTTTCCCTTCAAATGGTGAGACCCTGCGTGGAGTGACCTGTAATTTGTACCAATCCTCTGTTTGTAACTGGAAGATAGTGATGAATGCAAGGGGTATAACACTTATTTTGTTTTATTATTTTAATTAAAAAACTTAAAATTTTAAAGAACAGGGTCTCACTATGTTGGCCAGGCTGGTCTCAAGCTGTTAGCCTTAAGCCTTCCTCCTGCCTTGGCCTTCCAAAGTGCTGGGATTACAGGCATGAGCCACCAGCTTGTTATTTTAATAGACACATAATGATTGTGCAGGAGGTGGGGGGATTGGGGAGGGCTAACATTAGGAGAAATACCTAATGTAGATGACGGGGGGATGGATGTAGCAAACCACCATGGCATGTGTATACCTATGTAACAATCCTGTACAACCTGCACATGTATCCCAGAACTTAATGTATAATAAAAAATTGTGCATATTTGTGGGGTACAGTGTAATGTTTCAGTACGTGTAAACATTTGTGTAATAAGTAAAACAAGATATTTAGCATATTGTAAAATAAAGGTGAAATCCTAACCCCCCAACCACTGAGGAAACTTAAAAACTGAGTCCTTGGCCATGATGGAATGGGAGGTCAGACATGCTTTATTATACCTCCTTCCTTCTATGGTTTAGACACAATAATTGACCAGCATTAATGTTAAAATCGAGACCGTGAGATTGACAGAATAGACTCTTTGTGGCAATAAGATACCAAATTATGAACAGGACTTAAGGCCATACCAGGCAAAGGTTAAGTCATACATTCCTACACTTAAAGAGTGAACTATGTTCTAACTGCTACAAGGTTTTCCTTTTTCTCTAGCAGCTAAACAAGATAAGCAATAGTAAAACAGTTGTAGCTCCTCCACCACCAGACACTGACTGGCTGACTCCCCTGTTCACAAGCCATAACTACTGCTTTGACTGGCCAAATGATTGATTTCAGTAACTTTCTCCTGATAAGACCACTGCCCAGGGACTGGTTCTGGCTAGTTTACAGAGGCTGCACACTTTAATGCCTTTGTGTCTCTGCTTCACTTTTTGTTGTAAGGGCCTAAACTGTAATGCATTTAAATGTTAAATTTGCACCCCAAGGTGAACATGAGTCATATGCTACATACATGTTTATTTAGCACATACATGTTAGGCCCACCTTCAGGAATATTCCTAGCTCCTCCTGTAACCTACTGAGGGTATATACTTGGCCAGCCTGCTGAACACATAAATCTCTGCTCCACTTGCCTCTCCCTGGAAGTACCTGTCTTTTGGCCTTTGGCTGGGGCCTATGCTTTCCAGCCTGTTAGAATGGCCACCTTACATGCAGTAACAGTTTTCTAAAAATAAAGCCTCCTAGCCCCGGCCCTGGACCCTATAGCCGCCAAGATGTTGATGCCTAAGAAGAGCCGGATTGCCATTTATGAACTCCTTTTTAAGAAGGGAGTCATGGTCGCCAGGAAGGATGCCCACATGCCTAACCACCCAGAGCAGGCAGACAAGAATATGCCCAACCTTCATGTCATGAAGGCCGTGCAGTCTCTCAAGTCCCAAGCCTAGTGAAGGAACAGTTTGCCTGCAGACATTTATACTGGTACCTTACCAGTGAGCGTATCCAGCATCTCCATGATTACCTTCATCTGCCCCAAGAGATTGTGCCTGTCACCCTACGCCGCAGCCATCCAGAGACTGGCAGTCCTTGGTCTAAAGGTCTGGAGGGTGAGCTGCCTGCAAGACTCCCAAGAGGGGAAGCCGACAGAGATACCTACAGTCGGAGTGCTGTGCCACCTGGTGCCGACAAGAAAGTAGAGGCTGAGGCTGGGTCAGCAGCCCAATTCCAGTTTAGAGGCGGATTTGGTTGTGGATGTGATCAGCCACCTCAGTAAAATTGGAGAGGATTATTTTGAATTGAATGAACTTAAAAAAAAAAATAAAGACTCCTGCTGGGGGCAGTGGCTCATGCCTATAATCCTAGCACTTTGGGAGGCTGAGGTGGGCAGATCACGAGGTCAGGAGTTTGAGACCAGCCTGGGCAACATGATGAAACCCCGTTTCTACAAAAAAAAGCCCCAAAAAACAAAAAAAATTATCTGAGTGTGTGGCATGCACCTGTAGTCCCAGCTACTTGGGAGGCTGAGCCTGGAGGATCACTTGAACCCAGGAAGTTGAGGTTGCAGTGCTGAGATTATACCACTGTATTCCAGCCTGGGTGACAAAGTGAGACCCTGTCTCAGAAAAAAAAAAAAAATCCTCCTTTCTAAATTTATAATTACTTTATGGCTTTATCATTTCTTTGTGGTGAAAACATTCAAAATTCTCTATTCTAGCTATTTTGAAATCTACAATACAATATTGTTTCCTGAAGTCACCCTTTGGTGTAATAGAATACTGGAACTTATTCCTTCTAAATGTAACTTTATATCCACTGACGTATCTCTCCCTGTGTCCCTTTCCCCACTTCCTATTCGGGGCTCTGGTAACCACCATTCTACTCTCTACTTCCAGGAATGAGAGCAACTTCATGAGACTTATTTTGACTGTAGGTTCAAGCCACATCCTGCTGTTCAGCTTTGTTAGTAGTAAAGCTGATGCTCTGCTCCCTGACTCCAGTGCGTATTTCCCAGCTGATGGAGAGCCCGAAAGGGAGAGCTGCCTGGTCAGTCGGACCTCTTCAAACCCCAGCAGCTATGGTCACTCTTCACTCCTTCTTCTCTCAACGCTCCCCCTTGCTGCAGTTCCTAGAGTGGGCTGTGCCCTGTCTCACCTATGGGCCTTGGCACATTCAATTCCCTTTTGTTAAAAAAAAAAAATTAACTGGGAAGCCATTACCCTGGGGTGGCTCTAGCGCTTTAAGTTTCTGTGTAAGCAAAGTGAAGCCTAATGTAACAGTAAAACAAAACTAGAGACTTTACCAATCAGGAGCTGCCAACTAATCTTTAACCAGGGGCTTGCCACTCTCATCAGTCCCACATGTTTTCTTTGTCTTGCTCTCACTTGGTAAGTTTCCTCTCTTGCACCTTCCAGTGGAGTCCTAAACTGCTCTGCAGTCTGGTGCTGCCTAATTCATAAATTGCTGACTGCTCAGAGAACCTCTTTAAAATTTTCATGTGCCTAGGTTTGTCTTTGAACATTTTCTTGCTTTGTGTCCTGGATAACTTCTGGTTATTCAGACTTCAGTTAAGATATCCTCTCCCTTTTGAAGCCTTCTCCATCCCTCTGAGACTGGCTTGGGGTCCTCTTCTTAATATCCTGTCTTGCTGCTATTTTACTATATATCTCATGAGAAATTATAGAATTATAACTGCCTGTTAATTTGTCTCTCTCACTGGATTGTGTTTTATTCTCCTTTGCAACCATATTCCTGGTGTATATAGTATAGGGTGCATATGGTAGAGGGAACTTACCATGAATGGAGCTTGCAGGACTGGAAGCTGCTCTGGATGAGTGAGTGAGTGAGTGATGTGAAGGTGAGGGCCTGCGGCATTACTTTACACTACTGTAGACTCTATAAACACTACACTTTATCTACACTAAATTTATAAGAAAATATTTTTCTTTCTTCAATAATACATAACCCTATTTCCTATAACTTTTTTACATTACAAACTTTTAAAATTTTTAAACATTTTTTTGTTTTTGGAGATGAAGTCTCACTCTGTTACCCAGGCTGGAGTGCAGTGATGTGATCTTGGCTCGCTGCAACCTCTGCCTCTTGGGTTCCAGCAATTCTCCTGCCTTAACCTCTCAAGGCATGCACCACCACACCCAGTTAATTTTTGTATTTTTGGTAGAGATAGGGTTTCGCCATATTGGCCAGGGCGATCTCGAACTCCTGGCCTCAGATTATCCACTTGCCTTGGCCTCCCAAAGTGCTGGAATTACAGGCATGAGCCACTGTGCCCGGACAACTTTTTAACTTTTTGACTCTTGTAATAACACTTGTCTTAAAACACAAACACATTGTTCAGCTGTACAAAAACATTTTCTTTCTTTATATCCTTATTCTATAATAATTTTTCTATATTTACAATTTTTATTTTTTAAAAACTAAGACAAAAACACAGTCAGCCTAGAGTCAGGATCATCAATATTGCTGTCTTCTGCCTCCACGTCTTGTCCCACTGGAAGGTCTTCAGGAACTGTAACACACGTGGGCTGTCATCTCCTGTGATAACAATGCCTTCTTCTGAAACACCCCCTACAGGTCCTGCCTGAGGCTGTTTAACAGTTAATATTTTTTTTCTTTTTTTTTTTGAGACGGAGTCTTGCTCTGTTACCTAGGCTGGAGTGCTGTGGCATGACCTCGGCTTACTGCAACCTCCGCCTCCCAGGTTCAAGCAATTCTCTTGCCTCAGCCTCTCGAGTAGCTGGAATTTCAGGCATGTACCACCATGCCCAGCTAATTTTTTTGTATTTTTAGTAGAGACGGAGTTTCACCATGTTGACCAGGCTGATCTCGAACTCCTGACCTTGTGATCTGCCTGCCTCGGCCTCCCAAAGTGCTGGGATTACAGGCGTGAGCCACCATACCTGGCCAGTTAACTTTTTTTTTTGTTTTTAGTAGAACAAGTACACCCTAAAATAATAATGAAAGTATAGTATAACAAATTCATAAACCAGTAACATAGTTGGTTATTATCACTATTCAAGTATTCTGTACTGCATACTACTATATGTGCTATACTTTATATGACTGGCAGCACAGTAGGTCTGTTGACACCAGCATCGCAACAAACACCTGAGTAATGCACTTTGTTACATGACAACTGCTACAATGTCCCTAGGCCATAGGAATTTTTCATAAGTTTATGGGAATGGTAGGTCTTATATGTGGCCTACTGTTAGCCAAAATGTTACACAGTGCCAAAATTATGTTCACAGAACCACGTTGTGTTTTGAACATTTTATATAAAATTAATATTCAAAGATTTCTCTATTGATCCATATTTTTATTATGCTATTTATAATTTTAAAATTATAATTACATAGTAAAAAGAGAGTGCAATACATTTTTTTTTTTTTTTTTTTGCATCAAGCCCTATTTAGATACCTTAAAGTCTCGTTTAGTTTTCCCTGGTGTGCCACTCAAATATTAGTGCTGTCTGCATGCCCCATGATGTGTGAAAGGTTGGAAGTACTGCATTGAGCTACTTCTTCCAGGAAGCCTTCTGGGATTTATGTTTCTGCTGATTTTTTTTTCTCCACTCCATTCCCTGACCCCTACTTGCTTTAGATTGAGTCTTGGGAGGGCAGGGACCTTATCAGTTATTTTCTGAATCAGGAGTGCTGTATGGCTTCTGGCTCTCTTTCTCTGTGTCTGTTTGTCTGCAGATGTTCTCTGACCCCCAAGTTCCCTTTAGCTGTTCTCTACACAGGACCCAGACCACTTTCTTTCTAGTACACCAGGGTTAAGAGTTCCCTCTACTACCTCCGGCCTCCAAATCTATTGTATCAGTTAAAATTCTTGACAACAGAAGCTGCCTAAATGATGAAGCACAATATAATTTATTAAAAAAATGCAGGTTAGTTCACAGAGTTATTGGGAGGGCTGGAGACCATGCCGGAGGCAAAGCTTCCAGGAGTTACTCCCAAACACAAACTTGAGTGAGCCACTGGTGCTGCCACCAGGGACCAGATGCCATGTCTAGCCTGGCAGCTTCCTGTTGCAGCCTTTTGTGCTGTCCCTGAAAGTACACAGTGCTCCTTGCTGCTTGTGGGCACCAGCCAATTGGTCAGAGTCAGGCATGGGAACATTTGGTCGGTGGAACCAGACCACATGCCCCAGAGGCCATGAAGCCATCTCGGCTCCACGGAAAGAGGTGGTCTTTCTTCCCACCATTCTTCTAAAGTAGAGAATTCCCCAAATGGTGAAAGAGAGTCAAATGCTGCGTGGCCACAGTAAGTGTTGAGTGTCTACTCTCCAGATCCTACCCAAGATAGTCTCAGGGCCTTACCCAGTCTAGGGGTGAGTGCCAGGGCTAGGGAAGGTGGCATGGGACCAGGCTGATGGCACAGGTTGGGAGCAGGACAATGATACCAGGGAGATGGTGTTGTCCAGTCAGACATGTGGTAACCACTTATGGTTGATGTCAGAAGTCCACAGTGGAGAGGGTAGGAAAGAGCCCTCCTGTGGGCTATTTCAGAGCAGAGCATGCTCAGTGATTTAGGTGGCCCTAGGCTGGACTGGTATTTCTGAACCTCAATGGGAGACAGTTAGAACATGAGGTTTAATAGTTTAATAAACAGAATTGTTTTTATTTTTATAACTCTACTGTGACAGATTAATATAAGCAGAATTTTATATAACATTTTAGAGTTTACAAAATGATTCTACAAGCAAGCATTATTATATTTGAGTGATTCATTAAATAAATCAACATTTATTGAGCTATTTCGGGTGAGATGAGGGCTTAGTACTCTTTCCCTGTCTTCAGGCTTTTAACAGTTTAGAAGTGGATAAAGAAATATGAAAAAGAGTTACAATTCGTTGCAAAAAGGCTTATAATAGTAGTGACATAAAAGAAGGAGTAATGAAATATGTCTGGGATGTGAGGAATTTCTTGAGTTGGGTCTTACAGGAGGAATAGGGGTTTGCCAGGTATGTATTTTGGATAAGATGTGTGTGGGGAATTTCTGGCAGGACAGCTTATGAAAAGGCATAGAGATATAAAAGCCTGTCTGGGCCTGGGGAGATTTGTGGGAAATAAACTTAGAAGTGGGGTTGGGCACAGTGTTAAACTTAGAAGTGGGGTTGGGCACAGTGGCTCATGCCTGTAATCCCAGCACTTTGAGAGGCTGAGGCAGGTGGATCATCTGAGTTCAGGAGTTTGAGACCAGCCTGGCCAACATGGTGAAACTGTCTCTACTAAAAATACAAAATTAGCCGGGCATGCCTGTAATCCCAGCTACTCGGGAAGCTGAGACAGGAGAATTGCATGAACCTGGGAGGTGGAGGTTGCAATGAGCCAAGACCACACCATTGCACTCCAGCCTGGGCAACAAGAGCAAAACTCTGTCTCAAAAAAAAAAAAAAAAGTGGGTGCAGAGGCTGGGCTACAGAACACACACCCATTCCCATGGTTGAATACTCCTTAGCACAAGAGCAGAGTCTCTGTGATGGATAAGGACTCTTTGAAGATCACAGGGGTGGTGAGAGAAGTAGGGTTCCCATCATTTCCTGAACAGCTCACATTATTAATGAAATGTTGGGGGTCTCTCCTCACTGAGAGCCAGAGCTTCTGGCATTTCTTAGCTAGAGAACACGTAGGTGGTAATGGTGTGTGAGAGGTGAGGGAATAGAGGGGAACTAAAACAGCCTGTCTTTTTGCCTTGGCCTTCTGCTACTATCTAGCTACGAGGGACCCCAGAGAATAAAGCAGGAGAAACTTCTGTCCCTGGCCCAAGGGAGGTGGGAAGCTGGTGGCACCTCAGCACGGAGGGATGGGAGTGCTTTGCTTCTACCATGTCCTGCTTCCGGCTCCCTAGTTAGCTTCAGCTCTGTGGATCCTGCCTCTCAAGCTGGCGGGTCTTCTGGAATCCCTGATCAACTCTCTTCTACAAGCATCCAGAACAGGACAACCCATTGTGTTTCTGGGAATCATGTATAGGCTCTCCTGGCAGATAGCTTTTCCTGTTGTTTAACCTGGTCTTTTTTGATACTATCCGACATCTTCCCTTTTGTGCTGGTATCTTGGGAAGGACAGAGCCTTATGACTGGAAGCCTCAGATGCACCTTCTCCTAAAGGCCAAGGGCAGAACAGATGTTCCACTGAGTAGAGGAAGGCTCAGATGCAGGTAGAAGAAAATGTAATGCACGGGCTAGGTAAACTCCTCCACAGGCTTTGGGTGGGTCACTTAGTTGGATGTCAAGTTTATAGACACCTGCTTTCATGACTGACACAGACTTCTGACTACCAGTGCAGCCATGGCAATCACTGCTCAGGGATCCAGAACAATCTAGAAGATGCCAAATAAATGTTCTTTCTCAAAGGCAGCAATCCCTTTCATTCTACTTTGACCTAATAACCCATGCTCTGATAGTGAGTGTGGACTGTGGACTGAGGTAATACATAGATTTATCTCTGTTTTATTTCAGTACTTTTTTCCAGGAAGCTTTCTCCTTTGAGGTGCTGCATGGTTTCTGTGATGGTTGGGTTTAAACCCAGCCCCTAAAGGCCGGCAGGATGAGCAATGAGTGAGTCAGCAGATGTCCTCTGAGTCTCTTCAGGGCAAGGGGCTCTGCCTCTTCATCAGGTGTTGCAGGGCCCTCGTCACATCCTTGTTCCGAAGGGTGTAGATGATGGGGTTGAGCATGGGTGTGATGACCGTGTAGAAGAGACTGAGGATGCGGTCTGTGGTGACAGAGGAGCCTGCCTGGGGCCGGATGTAGGTGATGCTGGCTGTTCCAAAGAAGAGACAGACCACGAGCAGATGGGAGGAGCAGGTGGAAAAGACCTTGCGGCGGCTCTGGGTGGAGGCCATTGCTAGGATGGCACCCAGAATGCGGATGTAAGAGGTGACAATCAGAGAGAAGGGGACCATGATGAACACTACAGTAGCTGTCATCACGGAGATCTCACTCCTGTGCTTCCCAGCACTTGCCAGCCTCAGTACTGGCAGGATGTCACAGAGAAAGTGTGGGATGATTGGGTGGCTGGGGAAGGGCAGAGAGAAGATGAGGGAGGCATGGGTGGTGGCTGTGATGATGCCTATGAGCCAGGAGGTGCCCACCATGGTCATGCAGGCCTGCGGGCTCAAGAGGGTGGAGTAGTGCAGTGGCTGGCAGATGGCAGCATATCGGTCATAGGCCATGGCCATGAGCAGGCAGCACTCCGACATGCCCAGGACAATGAAGATGTACATCTGGGCTGCACAGCCCTGGAAGGAGATGGCTTGGGGATGCGGGGAGGCCAGATTGGCCAGGGTCCTGGGCACAATGTTAGTGGTGTAGAAGAGCTCCACCACTGAGACTTGGCGCAGGAAGAAGTACATGGGAGAGTGCAGGGCAGGGCTCACCTGCGTGAGGAGGATGATCAGGGAGTTACTCAGCAAGGTGACTAGGTAGACCAGAAGCACCACCCAGAACAGGGGGCCCTGCAGGGCCTTCAGGTCGGAGAATCCAAGAAGGAGAAATTCAGGTAGCGTAGTATGGTTTACCCCAGTCATCACTCCAGGCCAGAATCTGAGACATAGCTAAGAAGAGAAGTTATTTAGAAATAACAATCAACATTTCTGTAATTTGGTAAAGCACTTTCCGCACAGTTCCTCTGAAAATCAAGTGAGAGAATGAATACCTTCTCTATGAATGAGCCATGGGTCTCAGAGAGATTAGATAATGTGACTGTAGTAGTATCTAGAAAGTGGCAGGCCTGGGACTTCAGTCCAAGTCTGTTGACTCCACATTCGACACCTTTTTCACTGTTTCCTGTGCTCTGGTCCTGTGTTTGGGGCCTGACTCCCATATGTAGAGACTCTAGCTTTGGTCTTTGGGCCTCTCTCCAGAGTGAAGGGTGGAGCAACTGCTGTGACCTAGGCCCCTTTGTACTCTCTAAATGGATGCTGAGGCCCAAAAGAAACTGTGTAGCACTAGGGACTGTCCCAAGCTGGTGTCTAATGTTCACCATGGTGAGCTGTAGATTTAATGTCACAGTGATATGACTATTTTTAATAATAGCGCCCAATGGTATCATTGGAATTCTGACACCTGCCCTGATTCCTCCATTCTTCTCTTATCTGGGCCCCTGCGATCAGCCACACTAGCTGCTCTGTCCCAGCACACCCTGTTCTCTCAGGCCTCCATGCATTGCCATAGTGTCTCCTTGCAGAGAATATTTCTATTCGTTGTATTAAAATCCCATCATACTTCGAGCCTTCACTCAAGTTCTGCTATCTCGGTGGCAGCTTTCTGTGATCCTCAGGCTCAGAAATAATTATCCATGGCATTTCAAGATTAAGAGTGATGTTTAGGAACATATATTTCCATATGACTATACTTGGATCTTATCTTCAACATTTTAGAAGGGTGCTGTGCAGTGTCTGTTTGCACATCTGCAGTGATGGGGAACTCACCACCTACTGAGGTAGCCCTTTCTAGCTATGGCCTCTTCTGCCTGTAGGAAAAGGCTATAATGTATTTGTCTTGGCTAAATGCTTAGTATTTCATACAATGTTTAATCCTCTTGCACTGAGAGCCCTTGAGTAATTGAGGAAGACATTTATCTCTTCTTTCATGAGATGTTGCTTGTGCTTTGGTCTCAGCAGTTATGACTCCACTGTGAGATCCTGCAGGACGTGGTGGGGAGGCAGTTGCCTGTTTTAGCAGCTGTAATGTTTCCCAAGTGCTTGGTTCCTGCCAGGCACCATGCTAAGGGCTAAACATTCATTAAGTCATTGGATCTTCCTAATTACACTATGACATAGAAACCTTCATTTTCTCCATTTACAGATAAGGAAAGGGAAACCCAGACAGTGTAAGTAACTTTCTCAATGTCATACATTTTGTAAGTAAGAGAGTTTGGGCTCAAATCCAGGCCTGCCTAACTCCAGAGCCTGTGATCTTAACCACCGAGTTATCAAAAACTGCCGTAGAGGTTAATCACCGGAAAAACAAGCTCAGTACTTGGACCATGCTGAGTGTTCATTAAACATTTATTAGATGAGTGAACGAATCTCAGTGATAAAGGTAGCGGAACTGATAAATAGAACGGTTAAGTGATTTGCCTAAATTTAGGCAGCTAGTTAGACAAAGACAGGAACCTGGAGTGGACTTTCAGAAGTCCTGGTTCCAAGATTTGTGGAGCTTTGATCGCCTCCATTGACCTACTCAAGAGGTTAGTCTAGCTATCTTCACATTTAGGAAAGAGCCTCAAAGTTCTACCCATTACACTTAACTGTCATCCCACCCTCACTCTGCCCTCTTACTATATATATATATATATATATGTATATATATATATGTGTGTGTGTGTGTGTATATATATATATATATATATTTGGCCTTAAGCCATTTATTCTAGCTTATGTTTAAAGAGTGCTGTGTGCTGGGGATTATGTGGTATCTCAGTTGACTTTTTTAAACAACATTAGTGACAATTGTTATTTTGTCATTGCAGTTAAAGAATCAGGGTTGTGAGGCTTTAAATGACCTATCCAAGATCACAAAGTCAGTGAACAGCAGAACCGGAATTGTAATTTCAAGCCTGAGGTTTCAACCACATACTTACTCTATCTCTAGTGAGGCCAGTAGCCTCACCCTACACTTTTGGGAGATGAACTTGCATGTAGTCAGTTTGGACAGAAGGAGTATCTGAGTTCATTAGTCCTCTCTACTTATGTCAATAAATCTTCATGACATTTCGGGCTGGCTGATTAAAAAGGAAAAAAAAACCCAACAATTTTCAGATGTCGATAACACAAAATAGATCCTGATATTTTCAAATTTTAAAAATGGTGTTTTTTTCAATTAAAAATATTTAAGAAATATTTGGAATAAACTCATTGTTATTCTATCACCTTAAATTCTTTTTTTTCTTATATATCACCCTCAAGTCTTTGTCCCCCTGCAAACCCATTTTCTATGTTTGTAGTCATAGTGTATATACCGTTTTGTCGTCTTTTCCTTTTTTTTTTGGGACGAAGTCTCACTCTGCCGCCCAGGCTGTAGTGCAGTGGCACAATCTCGGCTCACTGCAACCTCCACCTCCCAGGTTCAGGCAATTCTCCTACCTCAGCCTCCTGAGTAGCTGGGATTACAGGTGTGTGCCACCACGCCCAGCTAATTTTTATATTTTTAGTAGAGTTGAGGTTTCACCATGTTGGTCAGCCTGGTCTTGAACTCCTGACCTCGTGATCCACCTGCCTCGGGCTCCCAAAGTGCTGGGATTACAGGTGTGAGCCACCGTGCCTGGCCTTCTTTTCCTTTTTTAATATTTGCTGTAAGCATTTTGCCACGAGACCACATGGTATTCTGAACAGTCTTTCAAAAAACTTTCTTGTAGTAGTCCATTGAATTTCTCCACTAACATTTAGCAAACACTCCTCATCTTCTTCCACTTTTAGCTGTCCTATCTTTTTTTGCTATGGTAGATAATGATGCAAACAATATTTCTGTGTGTGTCTCAGTTTGCCTCTGTTAGCTTATTACCTTAGGGTAAATTTCTGGAAGCAATATTATTGACTAAGCATGTGGACATTTTTATGGGTCTCGCTATGTTGTGTTTTTGGATTCCTCTAGCTGGACACATGAGTGGCAATACCAACCTTCCTTCTCTTGATGAAACTGGGACTCTTTAAAAAAATTCAATAGCTTTGGGGGTACAAGTGGTTTTTGGTTACATGGATGAATTATATAGTGATGCAGTCTGGCATTTTAGTGTACCCGTCACCCAAATAGTGTACATTGTACATTGTGCCAAAAGGGTTTTTTTTTAATCCCTCAGCCTTTTCTCACTCTGCTTCCTTCTGGCCTCCTTGATCCCCCCGTCCTCATCTGGGCCTCTCCCTCCGTCCATACTTACTGCACCTTTTCACACTGTGAGCATTTCTTCCCTCTCAGTCCTCTAATTAGATTTTGCCTCAAGATGTCATTGGTGAGGGTGGAGAGGCAAGTTTCTTCCAGATTGTCTGCTCTTCCTTCCCTGTTTCTACTCTGACTCTGTTAATTTCCCTCTTCCTCTTCCCACACATCCTGACACAGTTGGGACCATCTTCAGAGAGACACCGGCCCTGAAGTCACCGCTATCCTCTTCAAAGCCTCCCACAGAGGATCCTTGAGAAAGACAGTAACTTCCCATGGGGTCACAGAGAGGGGATGAAGTTCTTTTTAAAAAACACTATTTTTAATTATGGTGAAAACATATAACATAAAATTTACTATTTTAACCATTTTTAGTGTATGTCTCAGGATTAAGTATATTCAACAAAGCTTTAGAATTTTTTCATCTTGCAAAATGAAAACTCAATACCTATTAAGCAACTCTCTGTTTCCCCTTCCTGTGGCTCTTTTTAAAACCATAAAACCATCCCTATGCCTCCAATAAGCCTTAGAGAGACAGGCCAGTGGGCAAATTGATCAGCTAATGGGCATGTGGATTGGCGAAGAGATAACCTGTGGTTAACTGGCTAGATGGACAGAGGATAACTGGCGGGGTGTGGCTGGCTGGCTCAGGACTGGTCACCCCATGACCCCTGGATGCAAGAGGTGGTGCCGTTAAAGGCTGAGTGGAACAGAAAGCAGATCTTGAGGGGTAGCTTTAACATCGTGGGTCAAGGGAGTTGGGATTCTGGAGCCTAATGGGGCATGTGGGAAATGGGAGAAGGACAGCCTTTATTGGATCAGAGAGGTCTGGAGGAGCACAGCCAGGCAATAAACTGGCTTTTGTTCTTTCAGATTTTTTGTTTTGTCTATAGTATTAATGGGAGCTGCCCATGGTTGTGTATGTGTGTGTGTGTGTGTGTGTATGCATGTGTGCGTGTGCGTGTGTGTTTGTGTGTGTGTGTTGGGGAGGATGCAGGCAGCTGTCTGTGGGCTCTGTGATGGGACCCATTAACAGGAGCCTGAGAGATGCTGACCATAGACAGTGTGGAGGCTGTGATGCCCCGCTGATTTACACTGCATGCAAACGCACAAGCCTGTACACACTATCTACTGCCTCACCCCATCCTTCACCCCACAAACCCCATCCTATTAGACACACCACAGACATGCCTATCACATAACCACCACACTTATAACCTGACACATATCCCCCACAACATACTTACACCACACATCACAGGTTTGCGCAGTCTGTATATACATACTTGCCTTGTTCTGTTATGTGCAATTTTATTTGGCAGAAATTGTCCAACATTCTCTGTCTCCTTCCCAACCCTTCTCCCTGTCCAGCCAGCTTAATGACATCTGAATCACAACTCTGTAAATGCAATAGTAGAGATTTGGGAACCCCTCTCCTGGACTCTTTTCTCCTATGCCCACGGACAGGTACTGCCTCCCAACATAGCAAGAGGTCCTAAGGCCCTGAGTGGGCCCTGATCTGCCCACTGTTTTTCTTCACCTCTTGTTTTTGGCAGGTTCTAGATGCATCAGGGAAAGGCCAAAGGCTGCTTGGCACTGCGTGGGGCACTTACCCAGGGAGGCGAAATGATCATCCCGCTAGGGAAGGGGCTGTTGGGCACAGGTGAGGATCTGCTGTTACCCTCTTTCCTACCTGGAAGTCTCAGCCTCTGTGGGGCCCATAATCATTCTCCAGCTGGCGTTGTGCCTCCACCCTGCTGGAGATTTGGGAATCCATGACTCTTGGGGTTTCCCTGGGTAACCCTGAGCTGAGGGAGTGTCATGGGCCAGATAATTCTGTCTGGATCCCCAGTGCCTGATGTGTTCTCTTTCTCTCCTTAAGCTCGTTGCCCTTGGCCAACCTCCTGACACCTTTTTTTCTCTGGGATAACTATTGCCTCCCCACTCATGAAAGATCTCTTTGGTTACAGATGGCATGAGGGGTTTGAGGGTCTCCGTTCCTCATGTCTAGAATCTCATCCTGGGAATTAATGCCCGTGCATGAAATCTCAGCTTCCTGTTAAATGTAGATACTCCTGGAGAATTCTAGAGGCTATGCCAGTGAAGTCATTGATCTCCATGGTTGGTTTGCTTTTTAGAAAGAAAGTGTTCCAGTGAGGACACTGCCTGTCTGCTTATCCAGGGGCTCACAGGAGGGAGAGCTGGGTTTCCATCAATCCCTGATCTCCCATGTCACTGCAGATGTGCTGAGTGGGGCACTGACAGAGAGAGTTCAGTCTTCTGAATATTTTCAGCATAGAAACGGTGTGGTGGATGATGGGGGGTGGTGACATTTGGGGATAGAACAGAGGTGTTACCTGAGATAAGCTGGGCCTTGGCCTAAATCCCTGATGTCCTCTAGTTGACACTTGCTGTCTCCACTTTTTATCTCCCATTTTTTCCAATTGTCCCTACCACTCCAGAATTTTCTTTTATCAAGATCACCAACAGCTTCCATGTTGCCAAATCCAATGGTCAATTTTCAGTCCTCATCTTAATCTCTTAGCAGTCTTCAACACATTTCGTACCCTCCCCTTCCTGAAACACTTCTTTATCTTCTGCAACTTTCAAACATATTTCTTTGGCCCTGGCCTTTCCTTATCTACACAACCGAGTATCTCCCCTTAGATGTTTTAGAGTCTCCCCAAGCTTACCATGTCCCAGGTAGAGCTCTTGTTCTTCTCTGGAGCTTCCCCAGTGCAGTAAGTGACCTGTTGCCACCCAGTTGCTCAGACTAAAAATCCAGGTGTCCATTTTACTAATATTTCTTTTTTAACACCCTACACTTAATTTTTTGCAGCAAGTCCTGTCATACTTCTACCTCAAAAATTTAATCCCAAGCAACCCTCTCTTACCGTGTTTGCTACTAAAACCTGGGCGCAGCAAACTGTTGTTCACTGGGCCTTTCCTGCCCTCTACATCTTCTCCACTCAGCTGGTGGGATTTTCTCCAAGTGTAATATCAGACAATATCATTTGCTTCCTTTATTTTTTATTTATTTTTTGAGTGAGAGTTGTCTGACTCTGTTGCTCAGGCTGGAGTGCAGTGGCACAATCTTGGCTCACGGCAACCTCCACCTCCCAGGTTCAAGTGATTCTCCTGCCTCAGCCTAATGAGTAGCAGGGATTGCAGGCATGCGCAACCATGCCAGGCTAATTTTTGTATTTTTGGTAGAGATGGGGTTTCACCATGTTGGCCAGGCTGGTCTCAAACTCCTGACCTCAAGTGATCTTCCTGCCTCCACCTCCCAAAGTGCTGGGATTACAGGCGTGAGCCACCTTGCCTGGCCATTCCCTTCCTTGAGCAGCTCATAGCTTTTCATTATGGGGAGAATAAAATACAAACTCCTTTCACTGATTTACAAGACCCTAATGAATTGATCCTTTGTCTTAAGCTCTTAAATCTGTCTCTTCCTTCCTTCCTTCCTACCTCTCTCCCTCCCTTCCTCCCTCCTTCCCTCCCTCCTTTCTCTCTTTTTCTTTTTTTCTCCTTCTCTCTTCCCCTTCCCTCTGTCTCTTTCTCTCTCTCCTCCCTCCCTCCCTCCATCCCTTCCTTCCTTCCTTCCTTCCTCCTTTTGAGATAGGGTCTTCCTGTGTTTCTGAGGCAGGACTCCAACTCTTTGGAGTCTTGCAATTCTCCCACTTCTGCCTTCCAAGTAGCTGGGACTACAGATGTGCACCACCACACCCCATTTTAGCCTGTCTTTTTATTCTGATGTTTTGACATCTGGGACCTTACTGACCCTGGAGAGACTGCCCCTCCCAGGGTCAGCTAATTCCTAGATTAAATCCCTGCGAGAGTGCCTTTTGTATGCAAACCAACAAGTCCGGGGTCCATACCCTCAACTGCCTCCTTTATTGGGCTCTGACATTTTGGGCCAATATTCCCTGGTCCTAATCACCTCAGGGTCAGGTACCAGATACCTAGAGACAGCCCTATACCCCAGAGCCCACTGAAATTACTCAAACCAGTAAATCCTTAGCCTGTTTAGCCTGCTCTCCTTGTCTTGCACATTTCTTCCATGAAAACCACAAGAAAGGCTCCTGTCCACATTTACCCCTTGCTCCCTCCCTCTGCCTCCTGAATGACCTGGTGCTTTCCCATGTGGCCCTGCATGGTATGGCGTGCCCCCTTCTCGGGATTGTAATAGACTATCTTTTCAATGGCTTATCTCCTGATGTTGATTATACCATATATGAATAATAATAATACAGCCTATGTTTAAAAACACCTTGCTCTTGCCTTCCTTGTCCATTATGCTCCAGCTATGCTAGCCTGCTTTCTTTTTCTCTTACACACTTCAGGTTCTTTGCACTTTCTGTTCCATCTGTTCAGAGGCTCTTGCCCTGGATCTTCCCACAAGTGACTTCTTATTATTCAAGTCTCAGCTCAAGTTTTACCTCTTAGAAAGACCTTCTCGAACTGCCCTAGATAAAATAGCACCATACACTGATCACTGTGTTTCATATTCTTCATTGCATGAATATCAATCAGAATTATATTTGTTTGGGTGTTTAGTGTATTTCTCCTCCACTAGAAGATAGATCCATGAAATCAGGGACTTTGTTTTGTTCATAGCTCTTGCTTTAGAGCTTAGAAGAAGAACAGGTACGTAGCTTAGGAGAGTTGTTTTGACACGTATTGTCGGTTGCACATTCAATTCAATTCCAACATTTATAACATGCCTTTCTGTCCCCTGGAGCCTAGAGAGCTAGAAATTACTTTCCCAAACCCCCCTTACAGTTCAAGGATCTACCTGTGACCTAGTTTCTGCCAAGTTGCAGCACATATGTGAGGTACAGAAGGCAGAGGAAGTGAGGAAGAGGCTGTGCTTTTCTTGCTTCTGTTGTTTCTCCTGAAAAGGTTGGTTGTGGTTTTCTGTGGCAGTTGTAGCAGAGGTCTCAGTGCTGTGGATGTCCAAAGGCAAGGTGTGGAGTATCCATTTCACCTGGCATGGATGGAGCTGGAGGTGATGTGGTTTTGGAGCCAGCAGTTGGGGCAGTCTTCCTAATGCCCCACTTTCTTGACCTTGGCAGTGGTAGCAGATTCCTTGGCAGGTCTGATCTACAGTGTTGTTTTAAAACTCATTTCTAGAAGCTTAGATGAGAATGTTCTCTTCTAGTCCTTCCACTGATTTTGTGTTGTAAGCACCCAGTTGTCTGAATTAAACATGTTTCTGCTTAAACTAGCTAGGATGGTATCTGTTATTTGCAATTGAACTCTAACATATACTGACGCAGAATTTAGTACCAGAAATTGTTGCAAGGGTGGGAATCTGGGATTGATCATTTGATCTCATTGGGTTTAAAGACAATGAGGATTCAGATACTATCAGAGGATGAAAGACTGGTATCTTTGGTTTTCAGCCTTCAGGTGTGAAAACAGTTACATAAATAATTACCTATTGTCATCTGATGTGCCACTGAATAACGATTCCTTAGAATGGTATGGGTACAAGGAGTTAAATGACTGTGTGTGTGGTTGCTGTTCATAACTGCTCAGGCAGCTGAAAGAAAGAAACTAACAGGCTTAGGACTTTTAATTTTCAGCTAAACACATAAAACTTCTAGCTTTGCCAGGGGCCCAGAGTAAGAGAAGTATATTGGCTTGCCCATGCTGTAATGCAGCTAATTCTGCTGCTGGCTTTTATGACTAAGGGAATCTGAAGATGTGAGAAGTGCCATGGCTGAATTGGTGCTGTTTGGAGCCTGTGAAAAGCCCCAGTTGTAGTGGAGGCCCCAGAGGATTCAGAGAAAGTCCATGCCAAGAATTTGCCAACTAACTACTATGCTTTTGAGAAATATCACCTTGTTTGTTATGTATTTCTGTATTTTTGAGACAGGGTCTCACACTGTCATCCATGCAGGAGTGCAGTGACACAATCAGGACTCACTGCAGCCTCAACCTCCTGGGCTCAAGTGATCCTCCTGCTTTAGCCCCTCTGAATATCTTCAGGGACTACAGGTGTGTGCCACAATGCCTGGCTAATTTCTTTTGAATTTTAGGAGAGATGAGGTCTCACTATGTTCCCAGGCTGGTCTCAAATTCCTGAACTCAAGCGATCCTCCCACCTTGGCCTCCCAAAGTGCTGGGATTACAGACGTGAGCCACTGCTCTGGGCCATTGTTTGTTATTTGATCTCTGGCAGAGGATAAACACCTGACCCTGGGATACCAGGTGACTCTGCAACCTGAGCTGCCCTTTATGACCTGGATGCTTCCCAATTGATAAAGCTGCATGGTCAGGCCCAGAAGCACCCCATCTTCAAGTGAAGAGGCCTACAGGGTATCAGACTTGAAGAAGTTCTGAAGTCACGAGGACAGTCCATCAGTTCATGGTCCACACTTCTGTCATGTCTATTCTTGACAAACTAATGCCCTTTCCTCCTATGGCCTCATGAGGTGTTCCTCATGACTGGTTGCTGGAGGAGGAAAAATATTTGGGCCCAGCCTGCAGAGAACTTTGTCTAACTCTGCTGGGACTAACTAGGTATGGACCATGGCATTTTAGCCTCAGTAATGGGGCTTGACCCTGAGGAAACAAGGGGTGACCTGAGAAAGAGTAGAGAAGAAAAATGCCTACTGAGCAGAATTTTGATAGTACAACTTAGAGAGTCTGCTTGTCTTGAAAGAAGGATGGCTTGAGATACAGATTTATGCTGATCCATGAGCAGCAGCTAATGGTTTGTTTGGTAGGAGGTTTAGGAATTGAAAGAAACAGGACAGGAAAATGAGTGACAAGGCATTCTAGTCATCATCATCATCATCATCATCATCATCACTGTTAACACTTCTGTAATGCTCACTCTGTGTCAGATATCATTCTAAGCACTTTTTATATATTAACTTATTTAACCCTCCCAAAATAGTTTCAACTATTATGCTTGCTTTATTGAAGAGGAATCTGAGGCATCGAGAGGTTAGGCACTTGAATAAGACCATGCTGCTAGAAGTGGCTGAGCTGGCATTTAAATCCAGGTGATCTGGCTGCAGAGTTCATGCTCTCAACTATCTTACTATAAAATATATTAACTTATTTAATCCTCCCAAAATAGTTTCAACTATTATGCTCACTTTACTGGAGAGGAATCTCTGAGGCATAGAGAGGTTAGGCACTTGAATAAGACCATACAGCTAGAAGTGGCTGAGCTGGCGTTTGAATCCCAGGTGACCTGGCTGCAGAGTCCATGCTCTCAACCATGTTACTATACTGTTTATAAGCTTTTGAAAATGAGTCCAGACTGCGAGATTATTTGTGAAGATGTGTGACAATGGTGAGACAACGTGAGTGGTTATGAAAGGCCTCTCACTGCAGAAGATACTGTTAATACTTAGGGATCAAGATGACCCAGCTGGTAGATGTCAGTCAGCCTTCTCCAGCATCTCTGGTGCCTATTCAAGGGATCACAATCAAAATGTTCACCGGGGAAGGAATGAAGTTTAGCCACAGGCTTACCAACAGTGGTTCCCCTCACCAAGACTGGTCTGGCTATGCCATGGCTGAGTGTGTAACTTGCCAATAACAATAGCTTGGTGTGGTAGGCAGTCTCTAAGATAGTTCTTATCTTCTGATATTTGTCTTCCTCATCTGATATTCATGCATTTGTATAATTCTCTCCCTTTCAGTGTAGGTTGGAAGCAGTGACTTGCTTTTAATGATGAGAATATGGCAAAAATGATGGGATATCTGACATTAGGTTCCAAAAAGACTTGGCTTTCATCTTGGGTCCTCTCTGATTCTCCTCTGCCTCTGTCTCTGTCTTTCTCTTTTCCTTTCTCACAAGTTGCCATATTGAGGACACTTGGCACCCTGTGGAGAGACAAACATGAAGGAGAGCCAAAGCCTGCCAGCAACCATGTGAGCCTGGAAATGGACCTTCTCAGGCCTGCCAACAGGCACATGAATGAGTGTAGAAGGGGATTTTCCAACCTCAGTTGTCCTTTAAGGCGACTGCACCCTCGGTGACAGCTTGACCTCATCCTTGTGAAAGACCCTGAGCCAGAGGCACCCAGGTCATTGTTATCTCCTGAATTCTTGGCTGACTCAAAGTGTGAGATGATAATTGTCTGTGGTTTTAGGCAGGGAAGTTTTGTAGTAATTTGTTACATAGCAATGGGTGTCTCATATGCCTGTGGATAGTTTGATTACATTGTACCCCTTCTTCATGAAGGAGGCAATGCTGTGCATTCCTCTGCACCCACTGGGATAATCACTTACTCTGGGCATGGATTTACCTTTCCTGCCTGTCTGCATCTGCCAGTATTATCATCCATGGACTTACTGAATGCTGCATTTGTTGTCATGATATTTCACATAATATCGCATCTAACCAAGGAACAAATATATAGCAAAACAAGTGAGACAGTGTGCTAGTGCTCACATGACTCATTGGGATTACCCTGTAACTCTATTTCCTAGAATCACCTGACCTTTTTTGAACAATGGAGTGGCCAATTAAAAACTCAAATACAGCATCAGTTGGGAGAAAAAAAAACCTTAAAAAGTTTGAGTGATCTCTTACAGGTAAGACATAGGCTCTGAACCTCAGACCAATATGTGGTGTTCTCCTGGAGCCAAAATACAATAGTCGAATAGCCAAAATACAAATACAAAATATATTGGTAACCAAGGAGTTAAGTGGGAGTGGCACCTCTTGCCACTAAACCAAACGACTTACTAGCAAAATATTTGCTTCCTGTCCTTGTGACTCTGGGCTTTGTTGATTTAGACATATTAGTACATTCAGGAGGTATAAAGAGACTCATAAATGGCCTTTCACTATCTATTTTACTCTCAACTTTTTAGCAACAAAACTTCCCTGGTTTTAGTTGATCACTTTGTTGCCAAGCAAGAACCTACTGTTATTAAGCTTTCTTGTTTGAAAATGTGATCAAATCACTAAATTTGGGTCAATGATGTGAGCAGAATTCATGTGGGAAACTTCTGGGTTACTGCTATGGTTTGAATGCATTCCCCAAAATTTATGTTTTGGAGACTTGATCCCCAATGCAACAACGTTGGGAGGTGGGGTTTTAAAGAAGCGATTAGGTCATGGGAGCTACACCTTCATGAGTGGATTAATGTTGTTTTCTCAGGAGCGGGTTAGTCATTGTGGGGTGGCTTTGTTATAAAAGTGGGCTCTCTCCTCCATGCACGCTCTTTTGCTATCCTGGCTGCCGCCTGCCGCAGCACAGAGGACCTCACTAGATGCCAGCACCATGCTCTGGACTTCCCAGCAGCCTCCAGAAGTAAATGCCTATTATTTATAAATTACCCAGTCTGTGGTATTCTCTTACAGTAGCAGAAAATATAACTAAGATAGTGATCTCCTTAATGTTCAAGCTGCCTACACAGAATTTCTCTGTCCCTTCCCTTGTGTTAGTATGAGAGTATGGAGGTAGCACATACCCTCTACTTCTGTGTATGAGGAGTATGAGGAGATGGCAGGAGCAATGATATTGGAGGAAGCTGGATATTGGCATCACTTCATATAGCAGATCCACACTGACGGGTCTGGACCTCTCAGTTTTGGGCAGCGTATCTCTGTTTCATTACAGAAAAATAAATTTTAATCTTGTTTAATCCACTGTACTATCAAGTCACTTTGTTATACAATTTACCTATACCTTAACCAACATAGCAGGAATGCTACCACCAGGGACAAAATAATGGTTTCATAGAATTAGAAGTTCGGACTTCTTTCTGTCCATTTGAGGCTTCTCTTGACACTGTACACATAAGTAAAAAAGGGGAATCCTATGTTGGATGGGGTGACTGATGGTGATTATCTTATTGATATAGGGTTGTCATACAATGTGAGCAGGAAGGTGCTCACTTTAAAACCCAAGAGGGAAAACATACTGATTCTAACCAAATCCCAAACCAACCAAGCCAAACCAACCCCCAAGGGATTGTCTGGTGTGCTAGTTGCATGAGAAAACCAATATAGTAAGAGCACCAAAGACTCATGTTCTTTAGGAATGAATAATTGGGGTTTCCCCATCAGGTAAGATAATCCTGTCATG
Organism: Cebus imitator; assembly: GCF_001604975.1. Lineage (NCBI taxonomy): Eukaryota > Metazoa > Chordata > Mammalia > Primates > Cebidae > Cebus > Cebus imitator. The sequence continues at coordinate 457,907 of NW_016108056.1, forward strand.
AATAATACCATTATGTATCACTTAATGATGGAGTACATTTTGAGAAATGAGTCATTAGGTGGTTTCATCATTGTGTGAACATCATAGAGTGTAATTCCACAAACCTAGATGGTATAGCCTCCTACACACCTAGGTTATATGGTACAGTCTATTGTTCCCAGGCTACAAACCTCTACAGTGTGTCACTGTACTGATTACTGTAGGCAATTGTAATACAATATAAGCATTTGTATATCTATATAAAGAAAGGTACAGTAAAAATATGGCATTATAATCTTATGGGACCACCACTGCATATGTGGACCATCATTGGCCAAAATATCCTTATGTGGTGCATAACTGTATGTAGATGTAGTCAGCCCTCAATATCCATGGGCTATACATCTGTAGATTCAACCAGCAGAAGATTAAAAATATTTGAAAAAAAAAGAAAAATAGCAAGACAACAGTAAAAAATAATACAAATGAAAAAACCAGTGTAGAGCATAACAACTGTTTACATAGCATTTACATTGTATTAGGTATTTTGAGTAATCTAGAGATGATTTAAAGCTTATGAGGGATGTGCATAGGTTATATGCAAATTCTACACCATTTTATGTAAGGGACTTGAGCATCCTTGGATTTTGGCATTTGTAGGAGTCCTGGACCCATTCCCCCATGGATACTAGGGATGACTGTGTGCATATGTATACAGTCAGCCCTCCATAGCCATGGGTTCCATGTCTGTGGATTCATCCAACCTTGGATAGAAAACATTCTGGGAAAAAATTCAGGCCCCTGGGATTAAGGACAGAGAAAGTGGGCTAGGATTCCTGCTCCTGGAGTAGTTCTCCTGCTTCATTCACAGAGATACGAAATGAAGGTGGAACAGCAGCTCCCTAGAGAGCAGTTTGTGTTAAGGCTCTTTGTGGGTCTGAAAACTATCCTGACAAGTCCAAGGTAGGTGGTCAACTTGATTGATTGGTGGACATATAGGCACATAAATGGATGGACAATTGGCCATATGGACAGAGGATGGATAGGTGGAGATGTGGATGGCTGGCTAAATGCCTGAAGGGCTAGGTGACCCCTGAAGGTGGGAGGTGACACTCTCAGAGTGTGTGTGAAGTAGAAAGAGGCTCTTGAGGGGTTGCCCCACTGAAGGAGGGGACCTCTGGCTTGGAAAGTCATCAGAAATGTTTTGATTTTGGAATAAAAAAAAAAAGACACATTCTCTTAAACTTGGGACTTGAGAAAGAATGTCCAATATTCCCACTAGTCACAGACTCTGGGGACCAAGCCTGTAGCCTGTTTGTAGTGTGTATGCTGTGAGTGGGGTGTGTGGTCACGCAGTGGGTACAGGTGTGAATTGTGTGTAGTTTGAGTGTGATGGGCCTGTGGGTATTTGTGGTGTATTTGGTGAAAGGTAGTATGTGGAAGGCGAGTGTCTATAGTCTGCCCTCTGGACTGATTTTTCTCCAGCCTTCAGCATAGCTTCTATCTGGGAGTGTCTGGAGATGTTCTTCATCTTTCTTGTGAATCAGAGCTCCTGTTTCTTGGACCCAATGTCTTTCTCTTTCTTAGCTTACATTTGTTTTGGTGGGGTATACACTTCAGTAGCTCCATGTGCTATTGGATGGTGGAATATAATTTTTGGAACTTTGCACATCTGAAAAAAGTATTGTATTTTTCTACTTGATTGAGAGTTAGCTGGGCATAGTAGTCCAGATGGAATTAATATTTCTTTAGAATTTCTAAATTATTGTTTTGTCTTCAAGCTTCCAATGCTGTGTTGAGATATCTGAATCTTTACACCGCTATCTCCTTTTTAAGATAAATAATCTGTTCATGAAAATCAGATGTTCTCTGTGAATATGCTAACTGGGTACCTATTTCTCATCACTTTGAGTGGGAAAAATACTAGTGATACGTGTCTACTCTAAACCTTGAACTAATTGCCTAAAACATAATAAACAAAGTAACATGTTATCATAAATAACAAACTATTATGTTTGGATAGAAAATGCTTCAAACATCACACCTGATCATCACGTGACATGGCTGTTAACAAACAGTTGTGTTGTATGTAACAACATAGCCTCCCTTCTAGCCAGAGACATTCCATACTCACATTCCTTCTCAGGACGCCTATTTCAAATTACTCTCTGTGTATTTAGAATTTAACCCAACACTACACATTGCTTTTGTTGAAATGTCTGGAGTTTCTGGAACGAAAACATGAAGTTTTCTTACATAAACACCCACTGAGAATGATACATATTTAAAAATATTGCGAACGCGTTACTTTAAACACTTTAAAATTGCTTCTGTCAGAAACAAGGAGTTTCTTTTCCCTTTTCAGCTTACAAAGATGTTGAAAAGTTCTTTCAGAGAGAGAGAGAGAGAGAGAGAGAAAGAGAGACTCTAATCTTGAACTGTTGTGTACAAATTGATTTAAAGATGTTTAGAGGATTGGTTCCCAGAAATTGCTTTCTAGTTGGAAATTCCCTTCTGAATATACATTTTTAAAGCATTTTCTTGAGACATAAAACTTTATTTGTAAAGTTTCAAAATTTTTCTTTTGAAATGACTACTTAAAAGATGAACATATAGATGTGATCTGGCCAGATAGTTTGGATGCTTGGGACAAATCTGATAAGCAAATATATCTATAAATTTTAGTGTTTCTTAGGCCACCATAATTTTGACATATAATGAATAGAATGACCAAGACTGCAAGCCAAGTTTACTTTAAGTCTTTAAACTTTTCTCTAAAACTAAACTAAAATCAAATCTAATGGTACTGATCGTTGGCCTGTGACCATTTAAATGTTTCCGACTTTGATCTGTGATTGCTTTAACCTGTCAGTGCTGCTGCAGTCTGCCTCTGTTTATCTTTTTATTTATTTTTTAAATTATATTTTAAGTTCTGGGGTACATGTGCAGAATGTGTAGATTTGTTACATAGGTATGCTTGTGCCATGGTGGTTTGCTGCATCCATCATCCTGTCATCTATATTAGGTATTTATCCTAATGTTATCCCTCCCCTATCACCCCACCCCCTACTATCCCTCTCCTAGCCCTCACCCCGACAGGCCCCAGTGTGTAATGTTCCCCTTCCTGTGTCCCTGTGTTCTCATTGTTCAATACCCACTTATGAGTGAGAACATACGGTGTTTGGTTTTCTGTTCTTGTGTCAGTTTGCTGAGAATGATGGTTTCCAGCTTTGTCCATGTCCCTGCAAAGGACATGAACTCATCCTTCTTTATGTCTGCATAGTATTCCATGGTGTATAAGTACCACATTTTCTTTATCAAGTCTATCATTGATGAGCATTTGGGTTGGTTTCAAGTCTTTGCTACTGTGAACAGTGTCGCAATAAACGTATGTGTGCATGTGTCTTTATAATAGAATGGTGTATAATCCTTTGGGTATTATAATTTTTTTTGTTGCAAATGACCATTATAATTAAATACAAACAAGGAAAAAAGGCACCATGGCCCATTCAAGTGTTTTGCATAGTTTTACAAATATTGTAAACAATTAATAGGTGGACAAGAGAAAAGAAGATCTGTTTCCTGTGAACAATCTCCCAAATAAAAAGAAAATTCACATTGCCCTGGATCCCAGACACATTCAGAAACACAGTGGATGGTGTGAGAGGACACGCAGAGGGTGACTTTGGAAGTTTGGGCTTGGATTCTGCAGAACTGCTCCTTAGCAGGCTTCCTTAGGGAAGGGGACCTTTCCAGTTGGCATTTCTATGGCTTTCTTGAGTGTCCAGCAGAGCTGTTATACATGTGATTAACACAATTACTGACTTTGGAACTGGTCCCCAATTTTCAAAATGCAAGTCTCCCATACCCTCTGTCAAGAACAAATTAGGAAGTAGGCAGGGAGAGACTCCATTCGAAAGGGGTATTGCAGGAGGTGGTGAGGGGCATTGCTTTAGGGGGAAGGGACCATGGCAATACAAAGGCACTCCAATCAGAAAATCAGCAAGTCTCAGACCTTAAGATCTACAAGAATATTAAGTAACGGGATTGCTAGGTCAAATGGTTTTTCTTGTTCTTGATCCCTGAGGAATTGCCACACTGTCTTCCACAGTGGGTAAACTAATTTACACTCCCACCAACAGTGTAAAAGTGTTCCTATTTCTCTACATCCTCTCCAAATTTTTGTCTCCAGATTTTTAAATGATCACCATTCTAACTGGTGTGAGAGGTATCTCAATGTGGTTTTGATTTGCGTTTCTGTAATGACCAGTGATAATGAGCTTTTTTTTGTATGTTTGTTGGCTGCATAAATGTCTCCTTTTGAGAAGTGTCTGTTCATATCTTTCACCCACTTTTTGATGGGGTTATTTGCTTTTTTCTTGTAAATTTATTTAAGTACTTTGTAAATTCTGGATATTAGTCCTTTGTCAGATGGGTAGATTACAAAAATGTTTTCCCATTCTGTTGGTTGCCGATTCACTCTAATGATAGTTTCTTTTGCTGTGCAGAAGCTCTGGAGTTGAATTAGATCCCATTTGTCTATTTTGGCTTTTGTTGCCATTGCTTTTGGTGTTTTAGTCATGAAGTCCTTGTCTATGCCTATGTCCTGAATGGTTCTGGTTCTACCGCCTCAGCTTTCTGAGTAGCTGGCATTACAGGCATGTACCACCACGTCCAGCTAATTTTTTAGTTTTTAGTAGAGATGGGGTTTCACCATGTTGGCCAGGCTGGTCTCAAACTCTTGATCTTAAGTGATCCATCCACCTCGGCCTCCCAAAGTGCTGGGATTACACGTGTGAGCCACAATGCCTGGCCTCAATTCTTATATCTAGAAACCATGGATGGTCTTAGAAATACTGAAATCTAGAAATATAGTTTTGCTCATTAGATTTGTTGTAAGCACTCAACCTATCTGGCCAGATTATATCCATATGTTCATCTTTTAAACAGAAGTTAAAAAAAGTTTTGTGTCTTTGTAAATGAAGTTTCATAACTCAATAAGGTATTTAAAAATCTTGTACTTACAAGGAAATTTCCAAGTACAGAGCAATTTGTGAGAATGCTTCCTTTGAAAACACCTTAACATCTCTTTGTAAATGGTAGCCTCAAGGTTACAGGGTCTCTCATTTCCTGTCCCTCCCACCTTCTTCCTTCTCGCCTTCCATGTTCTTGTTCCTTTCCTTTCTTTTCCTCTTCAATTCTTCTTTGGACTTTCTTTCCTCTCTTGTCTTCCTTCCTCCATATCCTCACTCCCAGAAGGTGTTGCCTTTTGAGGATAAAAACAAAATTACTTTGTGCATATTAAAACAGCATTACAAGTTACAGCAGTTCTGAGCTCCATTCTCCTCTTCCCCCTCATAGAAGACCTTGGCACACATTATTACAAGGGAGGAAAAGAAAACTCCAAGTTATTGTTTTCCCTACATGAGGTATGATGTGGAAAGAGCAGATTTATGGTCAATTATAACTATTTTCTTTAATGAGTTTACTTTGATATTTTAATTTTTCTCTTTATATTTTCTTAAAATTAAAAAAAATGAAGACAGGGTTTCACCATGTTGGCCAGGCTGGTCTCAAACTCCTGACCTCTAGTGAGCTGCCTGCCTCAGCCTCTTAAAGTGCTAGGGCCTGGAGACATTTTTAATTTTATTGAGTGTCCCTAAGACTCCTATTTGGCAATTGTATTTAGGCAGAGTTTATTATCTGTGAGTACTCCCCTTCAGTGTTTGACATTTTCTAAAGAAAAATCTCCACTAGAGGGAAGTGTTTGCTTTGATCATTCCTGGACCGTGATTCCATTGCGTGAGAATTTAAGTCCTTTCAATAATTTCTTAACAAGTGGCGTGTGACATTGTAAAAATAATATGCCCCACTAGAGGGAGCCATTTACCCAGATTATCCCTGGAATATTGACTCCACCACCTGAGAATTTGGTCCCTTCTACACATAGACATGCTAAAAGCGATGTCCTAGGTCCTCAGCCCCTACCCCTCATTCCACAGTTCCCATGGGGGCCTTATACAGGAATTATTTATAACTTTGAAAAGGAAGATGGGATAAATTTGCAAGCTAATGCAGTGTACTACTGTTTAAGATGAGACTGCATATTGTTGGCACATACAGCATTTGCTTTCATAAACTGTGTGTCTATGGGGTTTGGTAAAAGGGAAGAAAAACATTCAGTCAAGAGTGACTC
>NW_016108056.1:464152-490372 GCF_001604975.1 Cebus imitator
AGGGCGAGAGCGGGTGAGGGGGGGAGGACCTGGCAGCCAGGGTGAGAGCGGGTGGGGGGAGGGTGTGGCAGCAGTGCTGTGAGCAGGCTGGCACAGTAGTGGTGAGAGCCAGGCTGGGGAGGGCCTGGCAGCGTTCACCTCCCCAGTAGTCAGGAAGGAATTCCACATTCCACAAATCCTCTGCCAGTAATGTCCTATCGTATCCCCTGGGGAATGTTCAGAAATCTGCTGGATCAGAGAGACAGAATGGGCACCTCTGCCAGCCTCTGCTCCAGGGGCCTCCTGTACCCAGCCAGGCACAGGCCTCTCCTCCACAGCCTTGCACAGGGTTTTATTTTGGGGTGGGGGTAGCTTGGTTAGTTGGTGGTTTGGGGAGTCAGAATTATAAGCACATTTAAGGTTATTGTATTGGAGCAAAAGGTCTTTGTCTTGACCTTTTTTAGTAATTTGCTTCAAAACAAATCTTGCTTTCATTTTCTGTTGTGACATCACCTGTTCCCCTTCTGGGTCTTAAGCCTGCACGACAAGCTTCCTTCCACGACTTCTTGAACAGCACTGCCCGGTGGTGAGATTTAGTAGGAATTTTAGGATGGGCTTTTTCATTCCTGCAGAAAATGTCATTGCGGGCCACGTACCATGGCTCAAACTTGTAATTCCAGCACTTTGGGGGACTGAGGCAGAAGGATCACTTGAGGCCAGAAGTTTGAGACCAGCCTGGGAAACATAGCAAGACCCTCTCTCTACAAAAAATACAAAATGAAAGGGGAGGGTAATGGAAGGATGGCTTGAGCACAGAAGTTTAAAGCAGCAGTGAGCCGTGATGGCACCACTGCACTCTACCACGGGCACCTGAGTGAGACCCTGTCTCGAAAAAAGAAAGGGAGGGAGGGCAGGAGGGAGGAGCCATTGAGATGTTGGTAGGGATTTCATTTAATCAGCAGGTCACTTTGGGTAGTGTCATCTTAACAACATTAAGTCTTCCAATCCATGAACATAGGATATCTTCCCGTTTATTTAGGTCTTTTTTATTATCATTATGTCTTTCAGCAAATTTGGTATTTTTCAGACTTGAGTATTTTACCTCCTTGGCTAAATTTATTCCTAAGTATTTTACTCTTGTTGATGCCATTATAAGTGGAATTTTTAAAATTTCATGTTGTTCATTGGTAGTATATAGAGATGCCACTAGTTTTTGTGTGTTGACTTTGTACCCTGTGTCTTTGCTGAATTCAGTTAGTTCTGATAGTTTGGCAGTGGGGGCACATTCTTCATGGTCTTCTAGATGTAGGATCATGCCATCTGCAAATAGAGAAGACTTAGAAAGGCAGCCTTTCTAATGTAGAAACTTTTTCTCTTTACAGCCCAATCCTCTGACTAGAACTTCTAATACTGTGTTGAATACAAGTGGCAAAAGCATCCCTTTCTTGGCCCTGATCCTAGGGAAAAGTTTTCAGTCTTCCACCATTGAGGGTGATGTTAGCTGTAGGTTTTTTCTTTTCTTTTTTCTTTTATACAGAGTTTCACTCTTGTCACCCAGGCTGGAATGCAATGGCATGATCTCGGCTCACTGCAACCTCTGCCTCCTGGGTTCAAGCAATTCTCTTGCTTCAGCCTCCTGAGTAGCTGGGACTACAGTCGCATGCCACCACACCTGGCTGATATTTGTATTTTTAGTAGAGACGGAGTTTCACCATGTTGGCCAGGCTGGTCTTAAATTCCTGACCTCAGGTAATCCACCTGCCTTCCAAAGTTCTGGGCCTCCCAAACCTCTGGGATTACAGGTGTGAGCCATCATGCCTGGCTAGGTTATGGTTTTCATCATGTTGAGGTTTCTTCTCTCCCCTGTTTGTTAAGTGGTTTTATTGCCAAAAGGTGCTGGATTTTTTTCAAATGCCTTTTCTGCATCAGTTGTGATGATCATGTGGGATTTCCCCCTTCGTTCTGTTAATGTCATGTATTGCTCACTTTTGCATTCCGGGAATAAACCCCACCTGGTCGTGGTGTGTGACCCTTTCTGTGTGCCACTGGATTCAGTTTGCTAGCATTTTGTTGAGGATATTTGCATCTACTTTTCTAAGGGATACTGTTCTGCGGTTTTCTCGTAGTGTATTTGTCTGGCTTTATGTGCTGTGTCCAGGGTTTTCGTAGTACTTAGCAAGAGGAATAGAGAAAAGTGTATGTTTTTTTGCTTTTTTTTTTTTTTTTTGAGACTGAGTCTCACTCTGTCACCCAGGTTGGAGTGTAGTGGTGCCATCTTGGCTCACTGCAGCCTCTACTTTCTGGGCTCAAGCAATCTTCCCACCTCAACCACCTCAGTAGCTGGGATCACAGTAGCTGAGCCACCAAGCCCAGCTAATTTTATTTTATTTTATTTTTGAGATGGAGTTTCACTCTTGGTGCCCAGGCTGGAGTACAATAACGCAGTCTCCGCTCACTCCAACCTCCACCTCCCTGGTTCAAGCAATACTTCTGCCTCAGCCTCCTGAGTAGCTGGGATTACAGGCACCCTCCACCACACCTGGCTAATTTTTGTACTTTTAGTAGAGATGGGGTTTCGCCATGTTGGCCAGGCTGGTCTTGAATTCCAGACCTCAAGTGATCCACCCACCTCGGTCTCCCAAAGTGTTGGGATAACAGGTGTGAGCCACCACACCCAGCCCCGGCTAATTTTTTTATTCTTTGTAGAGACAGGGTTTTGCCATGTTGCCCAGGCTGGTCTCAAACTCCTGTGCTCAAGCAAACCACCCACCTCGGCCTACCAATGCTGGGACTACAGGCATGAACCACAGTACCTGGCCCTCCTGCCCATTTTCTGTACCTTTTGAGAAGTACATACTCAGACTGGGTAGCTCTGGGCAACTCTCTTGTAGACCATCTGAGAATTATATTCTCAGGCGACAGAGTCCGTGGAGAAGGATGGCCCAGAAATGCTCTTGAGGAGAGTGTGGGACTTCAGGCCACAAGTGACTTTTGAACTTTTCTGAAGATTTTACAACCTTATTTCACATAGAATATGCATTCAAGTCAAGCTCCTTGGGACTAGAATTTCAAAATTCACCAGGTCAGTATCCCCATTTGAGTCTCACCTCAGAGGCCAGTTGCCTGATGTGGAAAGCATTGAATGCTCCAGAAGAAAAAAAAAATAGTTCTGCCTCAGTTGGCCTCCTGTTTAGAGCTTATTTCCTTGATAATTTCCTGTAACCTATGACCATACATGAGAAGACACCAGGTTCAATTTCCTGATTTTATCCAATCAACTTCAATTTACATAGGAAAACACTCTCTGATCCCGACTTCTTAATCCTGGATCCTTAATCAAGGGTCACCATGTGTTTGCCACATATACTTACTTTTTGTTAGTGTATTGGCTAATTTTCATTGAGTAATAAATCACCCCAATACTTAATGGCTTATATAACAGCATTTATTTAGTTTATGATTTTGTGGGTTGGCAATTTAGGCTAGGCTTATTTGGGTAGTTCTTCTGTTGGTCTTTGATGGGCTCACCCATTCCTCCTCAGTGGCCAGCTGGGCAGTTCTGCCATGGGGTGTGTGAGCATGTGAGATTATTGTCAGGTGGGATGATGGGGGCAAGTGGATTATGTGTCTTTTATCATCTGTTAAACTAGCCCAGGCTTGTTCACATGGTAGTTGGAGGATATGCTTTTTTGTGTTTCTGCTCATGTTATGTTTGCTAGTGTCACATTGCCCAAAGCAAGCCACGTGGCCAATTCTGGAGTCAGTGTAGGAGGGCACTGCCAAAGAGGGTGGCTGTAGGGAGGCAAAGAGCATGTGACCATTTCTTTCAGTCTCTAACAGCTGTTCACATTTGACATGTGGACTATGTGAGGACTGTTGAAAAACAGGAGTAGAGTGAATCCAAGAGGGATTCTAAAGGAAGACACAACAGGAGTGGGTGGCAGATAGTAGGGAAGAGTCAGGGATGACTTCAAAGTGTTTAGTCCCAAAGAGTGAAAGGTTAATCGTGCCATGAATATAAATGGGGATGATTTGGAGTGAGTGTTAGGAAAAAACTCCTCTCAGAGAAGGTGATATCTCTGCATCTGTGTTACCTCAAAAGAGGCAACATGGTGAGGGGCTAGGAATGAAAGGTAATAGGGGCAGTAGTGACACAGGATTTTTCTTGGTGACTTTGCAACAAGCTGGGGACCTCCAGCTGGTGATGCCCCTGCCTGGGCCTTGCTTGGCCACACCATCTGCCACAGGAGACAGCCCGCCCATTTAGCCTGCCTGGGCCACACTTGGCTTGTGCACTGGCTCAGCCTGTGGCTGGGCCAGGTGTGCCCCTGCCCACCTGTGTTACAGCTCATACCCACGCCCAGCAGTTCCTGAGTTCTTGTCCTGTGCCCAAGAAGAATGCAGTTATGCTTACCATTGAAGGGTGATAAGGGCGGAGAATTTTATTGAGCAACAAAACAGCTCTCAGTGGAGAGGGGATGGAAGGTGGTCTCTCATATGAAGTTGGGTTGTCTCTCTCCCAATGTGGCTAAGTCTAGGGCTTTTATGGGCTCAGAATAGGAGAGTGCATGTAGATTGGTTTGTGAGTAGGCACAAAAGTAAAAAAAAAAGGCAACACCCAAAGATGGGCACAACAGTGTTAAGAAAATCAATTAGGGAAGAGTAGGCATATGTAAAATAGGTGAAGGATAGAGATCAATCAGAAGAAAGTGCACAAAACAGGAAGACAGGTTCTCAGTCTAGTCTGTGGATTTCACTTATAGCTTGGCTTTCAGGCTTTAAACTGTCTTTCGCTTGAAGATGGGGCTTCACTGGGGACCTGCTCCTATCTAACTAGACATTTGTTTGCCTCTTGCCTCTATCAATAGGGGTGATTCTATTTTAAGTAAAAGTGAAGTATAGAAGGAACATTGGATGTGGTTTGCAGAGGAGTAGAGCACTAAAATGAGATACAAGACTTGGAGGAAAAAATGGGGAAGAGGCAAGAGAAAGTTTGAAGACAACACCATCTCTTAGGTTTATTTTCCTACAGAAAACGCACAGGGCCCTGGGAGCTGAGGATTGGTAAGGACTTGGTGATTAGTGGGATAGGTAGTAGGAAAGAGCTCTTGCTGACCTGCTGACAAATAAACTTGGAACTTTATCTTACTGAGTTGGGGTCTGGAAGCAGCTCATTCTTCTGAGGGTAGGTGTAGAGATAAACTTGGTGGGGAGCTAGAGGAGATGTTAGCATCAGGCAGTAAAATGAGAAGTCATCTCTCACCACATGGAACATGTTTTCCTGTCTTTCCAAACATCTCATTCATCTGTCTGTTAATGAATTTATCCCAGATTTGGAATTCTTGTAATCCATTGACTTTTCCTGGCTTATTGGCAACAGTAGAGAGAAGAAACTCTTGGTAAACCTCCATCTCTTGTTATCCTTGAAAGTAATCTGTCTTGAGAAATCAACTGATTATTAATAATATGTAGAGTCACTCATTTTTGTTTTCTAAAAATTGAACACTTTTTTATATTGTTAATTGAAATGGGTATAATGACTGTTTCCATTGAATAACTCTTTAGTGGAAGGCCTTAACCTCTTGGCCTCAGTTTCCTCATTTGTAAAATTAAGAGGCTAAGCCAGCAGGACAGGCAGCCTTTAAGATGGCCCTCAATAGTCTTTACCTCTTGGTTTATTCCCTAGTGTAGTCCCTACTCTTTGAGTGTAGGGTTGATACAGTGAATTACTTCTAACAAATAAAATATGGCAGAAGTGATGGGATGTTGTTTCTTAGATTAGGTTACGAAAAGACTGGCTTTTATCTTGGCTACTTTCTTGCTCACTTAACTTGTTGGAATCCAGTGGCCATATTACAAATGATCTTTTGGAGAGGTGTACATGGCAAAAAATTGAGGGAGTCCAATAGCCAGTGAGGATTTAAATCTAGCTGGCAACCATATAAGTGAGCTTGGAAGGAGATCCTCCCTCAGTAAGGCCTTCAGATGAGACCATAGCCCTGGTTGATCTTGAGTCAGTCATCCAGCTAATCAACAGTTAGATTCCTAAACCAATGATACTGTGAGATAATAGATGTTTATTGTTTTAGCCACTAGGTTTTGGAAGTAATTTGTTAAGCAGCAATAGATAGAAAATACAGCTTTTGAAGTGGGGTACAGCCATAACAACTATCTAAAATGTAGGAAAGTCTTTGGAGCAAGGGAGTAAATGAAGCTAGAAAACCTTTAAGGATTTTAGAAGACTATTAGTGAAAGCTTAACTTTGAAAATACTTTTCAAACATGACTCAACTACATGTTGCCTATAAGAAATTCACCTCACCTGTAAAGACATACATTGGCTGAAAGTGAAGGGCTGGAAAAAGATATTCCATGTAAATGGAAATCAAAAGTAAACACAGTAGCTATGCTTATATCAGACAAAACAGACTTCAAGTCAAAAGCTGTAAAAAGAAACAGTGAAGGACATTGTGTAAACAATAGAGAGATCAATTTAGCAAGAGACTATAACAATATAAATATACATGCAGCAAATGCCAGGGTACTCAGGTATATAAAGGAAATATTAGGTCTAAAGGGAGAGATAAGCTTTGATACAATAATACCCGGAGACTTCGATACCACACTCTCAGCATTGGAGAGATTGGTCTAGAAAGAAAATCAACAAAGAAACATTGAATTTAAACTGCACCATTGACCAAATGGACCTAAAATATATTTGCAGAACATTTTACTCAACATCTGCAGAAAACACATTCTTTTGATTAGAACGCGGAATACATTCCAGGACTGACCATGTGTCAGGACACAAAAAAGTCTCAAAAAGATTTTAAAAATTCAAAGCAAGTATTTTACCTGACCACAATGGGATAAAACTAGAAATGAATAACAAGAAGAACATTTGAAGTTACACAAATAGATGGAAATTAAACAATGTTTTCCTGAACAACCAATGGGTGAAGGAAGAAATTAAAAGTAAAAAATTCCTTGAAACAAATAAAAATAGAAATGCAACATATTAAAACATGGGACCCAGCAAAAGCAGTATTAAGAGGCAAGCTTATAGAGATAAATGCCTACATCAAAAAACTAGAAAGATTTCAAAGAAATAGTTAAATGATGCATCTTAAGGAACTAGAAAAGCAAGAACAAACAAAAGCCAAAATTAGATCTGAGCAAAAATAAATGAGATCGAGACTAAAATAAATACAAAAGATCAACAAAATAAAATATGCTTAAAAGTCTTCAGAGATTTTGACCCTGTGTGTGGGTATATGTGTATGTGTGTGTGTGTGTGAGAGAGGGAAACGGGGTCTGTCTCAGTCTGTCACCCAGGCTAGAGTGCAGTTGCGATATCATGGTGCATTGCAGCCTCAACCTCCTTGGCTCAAGTGATCCTCCCACTTCAGCCTCCCAAGTAGCTGGGACTACAGGTGCATGCCATTACACCTAGCTAATTTTTGTGTTTTTGTATATAGACAAGATTTTGTCATGTTGCCCAGGCTGGTTTCGAACTCCTAAGCTCAAGCAATCCACCTGCCTTGACTTTCCAGAGTGCTGGGATTACAGGCATGAGCCACTGTACCTGGTCAAGTTAGAGCCTTTAAAAAACAAGTTGGTTGTGGTGATTCCTTAAGGATCTAGAAATAGAAATACCATTTGACCCAGCAATCCCATTACTGGGTATATACCCAAAGGATTATAAATTGTTCTATTATAAAGACATGTGCACACATACGTTTATTGTGGCACTGTTCACAATAGCAAAGACTTGGAACCAACCCAAATGCCCATCAATGATAGACTGGACAAAGAAAATGTGGCACATATACACCATGGAATACTATTCAGCCATAAAAAAGAATGAGTTTATGTACTTTGCAGGGACATGGATGAAACTGGAAATTATCATTCTCAACAAACTGACACAAGAACAGAAAACCAAACACCGCTCTCATAAGTGGCTGTTGAAATAAGAATTCAGGGACACAGGGAGGGGAACATCACACACTAGGGGGTGGAGGACTAGGGGAGGATAGCAAGGGGTGGGGGATTGGGGAGGGATGGCATTAGGAGAAATACCTAATGTAGATGATGGGGCGATGGATGCAGCAAACCACCACCATGGCACATGTATACCTATGTAACAAACCTGCATGATCTGCACATGTAACCTAGAACTTAAAGTATAATAAATAAATTTAAAAAAACCAAGTAGGTTGTAGAAAAGCTCATGACAATTGCTTGAACCTTAAGTAATAAAGACATTTTTCATTTGTTTTTCTTACTAATTGAACATTTATTGAGTACTTGTTATGGGCAGGACACTATAATATGTACCCACCATTTCTGCCCTCAAGTCTAGAAGCCAAAGATGTTCCCCTGTAGCTCAGAAACAAGATGAATAGGGAGGACGTGAGCCCAGTTAGCAGCTTATATGAGTCTCCTTGTTTATTAGTTAATCCTCATTGAAATCTTATTATTGGGGGGAGGAGGGAAGATGGAAGCAAAATACTGTTTTGTTAATTTCCATGCTCTTTGGGGTCTTTATGTTCCTTTTGAAAGGGAGAAAATAAACAGGAGATCCACATTGTTCATAAGAGATATGGATATGGAAAGGAGAAGCATTTTGAGAGAAGCCAAGAGCCATAGGGTGGAGCTTGTGTATACTTGCAACTTCCTAAAAAGAGTCATGTCCCAAAGGCTTCTAACCAAGCATGTTAAGAGGCTGGAAAAATAAAATAGATAAAAAGTCAAGGTCACTTAAAATACATAGAAGTGTTGAGGAGCGGAAATGGTAAAACCAGTTAGAAAGGCTGTATGGCTCAGTAGTTAAGCAGTGAATTCTGGCACCAGACAGATTTGGCTTCTGATTGTAGTACAGGCACTTAGCTGTGTAACCTTGCAGAAGTGATTTCACTTATTGAAGCTTCAGTTCCCCATGTGTAAAACAGAGTGGAATTTCCAGGCAGATCTAGTTCATATGTAACATGCCTTGATAATAACTTCCTCAAAGTATATAAGGCCTCAAATGATCACGGCCCTTTATTTAAAAAAATTCTGTTCTGTGTCCCTCATTCATCAAAGGACTCATTCATTTGTCTATCCATCCATCCAACCAACCATCCATCCATCCATCCATCCATCCATCCATCCATCCATGCATCATTCATTCATCCGTTTAAGAACTATTTATTGAGCACTTATCATTGCTTGGCATTGCAGGCAGAATTGTGATAAGAAGCTATTATCCCTGCACTCTTGTGCCTTACAGACTAGAGGTGAATACAGATTTACATCTAAAATCATTATTATGATATTATTAGTGAAAAAGCACAGAATACCACAGTGAAATATAACTTGGGGGTCATTCTTCTTTTCATTTCTCTATTCGCAAAATTCCGTTCTATCATTCTCTCACTTGTCAGCTCCCATTTACTAGTGACCCACAATAATCTGATCTCTTCCTACACAACCCAACTTCCTACCCAACTTTCACATTTGCTGAAAATGGCTAAGATCAACAACAATCCATTGTCACCTCTCATACTTTCACTCTTCCTATCAAGCTCTCTCTGCAGCATTTCACATTGACAACAAACTGTATTTCTTGAGACATCTCTTCTACAGGCCTATTGCCTTTCTTATTAATCCCTCTGCTTTTTCTGCTCTTTAAATTTTGGGAGGATCCTTAACATTTAATATTTAAGCCTTTTCTATACAAGCTTTTATTTATGACCTCATCTAGTCCTGCATCATCAACTATCATGTACCTGTTAAAGATTGTGAAATTCATAGATCTGGTTCTAAATTCAGATGGGCATTTAACTCATTTAAAATGAGAATTTAACTTAATTCAAAGCTAAATTTATTATCTCCATAACTTTTTCAGACTCCTTTTGTTTTGATTGAAATTAATAATGGTAAGATTCACTCAGTCTCCTTGGATTGAAATTTTGTTCTCCTACTCACAATATTCCTTCTACCAATATTTCTTTCTCTATCCCCTCTGAAAACATTTATTTTGTCTCTAACTTAGGTTGAGTTATTCAACTGAGTAACTAAATGGTATAAAACCATATTCATTTCACTATTAACACTTAATAGGTTGTAATTTATTTCCAAGTCTCTCTCAATGAACTGAAGTTAACCTCTTTATTGAGTACTTAGTAACCAGCAGAGAGCTTAGTACATAGTAGGGACTCATTAATGAAGTCTTAAATTTTTTTTTTCATCTCTCTTTTTTTCATACCTAGTCCCACAGATATTTCTTCAATTCTTTAAAGATTCACAACCTTTTTGACTATATCCTTAAAGGCTTGTTTTACCTGTTGGTTCCTTAGGGTGTAAATAAAGGGGTTCAACAAAGGAGCAACTGAAGTAATAAGTAGAGCTACTCCCTTGTTGAATGTGTCCCCTTATTTTGCAGAGGGATTAATGTACATAAACATGCAGCTTCCATAAGAGAGGGAGATGACAGTCATGTGGGAAGAGCAAGTGGAAAAGGCTTTTGTCCTTTGCTGGGCAGAGGGGAGCTTCAGAATAGTCTTGATAATGAATGTATATGAGAGAATCACTAGCACTAGAGTGACCACCAGGGTCACAGATGCCACAAGAACGACAACCTTCTCTATGAGGCTTGTGTCTGAACATGAGAGTTCCAGAAGAGGCTCATAGTCACAGAAATAATGATTCAGTCTGTTGGATGCACAAAAGTCCTGCTGACTCATCAGGGTGATTGGTGGTATAATAGCCATTAACCCACCCAGCCAAGAGCAGAAAATCAGCTGGGTGCAGACTCTGTTGCTCATGATGGTGGTATAATGCAGAGGTTTGCAGATGGCCACATAGTGGTCATAGGACATGGCAGCCAGAAGGTAAAACTCTGTGGCCCCAAGGAATATGGCAAAAAAATACTGAGTGAAGCAGCCAGCAAAACTGATACTCCTGTTCCCTGTTGTGATGCTAATCAGGACCCTGGGAATGAAGATGTTTGTGAAGGAAATTTCCAAGAAAGAGAAGTTCCGGAGAAAGAAATACATGGGAGTCTGAAGGTGGGAGTCCAGCAAGGTGAGGATGAGGATAGTCAGATTTCCAAAGATGCTGAGTAAATACGCAAGGAAAAGAAAGGTAAAAACTGCCACCTGGAGTTCAGGGACGTCTGTTAGACCCAGAAGGATGAACTCAGTTAATATAGTTTTATTTTTCATTGTTGAAAAATTTTTAGTCTCAAAGTGAAAAAGAGAGTAGTAATCAAAGGTGAGAAAGGAAGAGGGGCTCTGAAATGAACAGATAAAGTCTGACAAGACCAAAATGAAATGGATGATGTACTTCTCCTCTGATGACATGGTCCAGACCAGTGGCCCATTTGAATGGCGTTGGATCCTTTCCAGTCCCATTCACCCTATGGAGGAAAGTTCTTGTTATTATTTTTCCACATTATACCCTCCCTAGTTCTCACATGAAACAAATGTCTGTCTCACAGATGATGTTTAAAAAGTTGTGAAATAAGTTAATAAAAGAAGCCTCCAGCTGGTACCTCCTTCCAGAATAGTTATGAATTTCTTTCTCCCAGCATTAACTTTCTCATTGACTCCATTCATTGCCATACTTCCTTTGTGTGCCTAACCCTTCTCAGAATTGTTGTTTTTCTTATTCTTCCCTACTTTTTTTTAAAAAAAGTATATAAATATAGCAATTTCTCATTTTTCTTCTGGTTCAGCTTCCTTAATTCCCTTGATGCCAAAAAAAAGTGCCACTTCTTTCCAGTGGACCCTCCAACTTCTTAGCCTATATCTGTCTGTTAGATTTAAAGATCTGTGTATTAGCATTATGCTATTTTGTCCTTTGAAACATTCACCATTTCTAGGGGTGAGTAAATATTAGATTAGAATACTTACACAAACACATTTAGAATCTTTAGATCTAGAACTTTGCTTTCCTGTAAGTACAGGGAGATTCTATTACATTCCAAGGAAATTTTAGGATCTTAAGAATATTTAAGCAAAAGCTTTTAAACTAGGGATCCAGTAATCCCTAGATTCGATTTACTATGTATGTGAATCCATTAAATTATGTGTAAAACATTTTGTGTATGTGAGCATGTGAATTTTATGGAGAAAGTGTATAAAACTATGATCCAGGATTTCCTGGGAGATTCCATATTTGAGGACTTCATGGGTGTTTCAAGTTTCTACTTATTGTGAGCTCATGCAGTTACAGAGTCACATTACTGGGGAGTGCCCTTATTGATTTATTTAATATTTCTTTCTAGTTATGTTTTATAAATGTTTTTAAGGCAGCAGATTTAAAGCATTTTTGATTAAAATTCATTCTAAATTACATATATTTTAATAAGCACATATATATCTCACTTAAAAGTTGTATAGAGCATTCCTTACTACGTATAGTATATTCTTTTTTTTTTTTTTGTCCAGGGTCTGACTCTGTCACCCAAGCTGGAGTGCAGTGGCATGATCATGGCTCACTACAGCCTTGACCTCCTGGGCTCAAGCGATACTCCTAACCCAGCCTCCTGAATAGCTGGGACCACAGGCATGCACTACCATGCCCAGTTAATTTTTTTGTAAATTTTCTGTGAAGACAGAGTCTTGCTATGTTGCCCAGGCTGGTCTTGAACTCTTGGGCTCTCCTCTCGTCCTCTCAAAGTCATCCTCTCGCTTTGACCTCTCAAAGTGCTGAGATTACAGATGTGAGCCACTGTACCTGGCCCATGTGATAAAATCTGATATTTTCTATTTAATTTTTTAAAATGCTCGTTGCAGCCCACTAACTAAACTGATTTTATAACTTCCTTGTGGGTTGCAGTCAACAGTTGAAATCAGGGATCAAGGTAAGTTACTGTAAATAACTTTGGGAACAAACTTTAAATATACAGATGAGAAAAGAGGGTCCAGGGGAGTTAGCTTGGAGATGGGTTGGTGGTGCTGGGGGTGGTGGCCAGAGATCATTAGCTGCAGATGCCCTTCCCCTCCTGGTTACTAACCTGGAGTCTTCAGGAAGTGGTTGAATATTCACATCTGTATCAGTTTCAGGCTTTACAACTCCAGAGAAGTAAAATCAATGAAGCTACAAATAGGTAACATACTTCCTTACTTGACTATCCAAATGACTTGTGAGATTGTCATCCTAAATATTCTTGGTGGTGAATTAAAATTTTAAGGCAACATAATTACAAAATAGTATGAGATTTATTGCATTTTGTTTTTACCTTTTCTGCCACCAAGTTCTATACTACATTTCATAGAAATACATAAAACTCCAAACTTCTCTTTGTAGGTAAGAAGTAGTCTTCTGCTGCTCCTATTTCTTATCATTTCAGTGGGGATTTGCTGATCTCCACTGTTCAACTAATTAAATTGGAGCTGAATCAGAGTTTTTGGTGATCCTCTTTTTAAAGCATAGCCAATAACTAGGACATTAAAAGAAGGACTTTGAGGAGCAGAGTAGTCCTGAACTTTTCTGCTGTAGGAGAAATGAACTGATGATCTCAGAAGGCATAATATGCACTCCCACTCCTACCCCAGATTAAACTTCACCCAGAGTGACACAGGTTATATCTGCTCTATTGAGAGCATGCACTGGGGATTAATTGAGTGAAGAAACACAAGTTGCATGGGGGATCCTCACCTGGAACAGGCTAATGAATGTCCTTTGTGAATAACTTTGGGAACAAACTTTAAATATACAGCTGAGAGAAGAGGGTCCAGGGAGACTATCTTGGAGATTTGTTGTTGGTGGTGGGGGAGGTAGCCAGAGAGCATCAGCTACAGAGAATAAGAGTTTGGAGTCATTATAGTTTTCTTTCACAGGTGGATGGTCATAGCTGGACTTGGCTATGGACAAACAGATTAGGTGGAACCATGTGGAGGCCCTAAAAAATGACACTGTTTTCTTTTTAACTTTTATATTAGGTTTAGGGGCACATGTGCAGGTTTGTTATATAGGTAGACTTGTGTCATGAAGGTTTGGTGTACAGATTATTTCATCACCCAGGTACTAAGCATAGTACCCAATAGTTATTTTTTTCTGATCCTCTTCTTCCTCTTATTCTCTTCCCTCAAACAGGCCCCAGTGTCTATTGTTCCCCTCTTTGTGTCCATTTGTTCTTGTTTAGCTCCCACTTATAAGTGAGAACATGTGGTATTTGTTTTTCTGTTCCTGCATTAATTTGCTATTTGGCTTCCAGCTCCATTCATATTTCTGCAGAGGACATGATCTTGTTTTTTGAAGGTGCGTGGTATTCCATGATAAATATGTACCATGTTTTCTTTATCCAGTCTACTATTGCTGGACCTTTGGGTTGATTCATGCCTTTGCTATTGTGACTAGTGCTGCAAGGAACATAGATATGGTTTTGCTGTGTCTCCACCCAAATCTCATCTTGAATTGTAGCTCCCATAATTCCCTTATGTTGTGGGAGGGAGCCAATGGGATAATTGAATGGGGGAGCAGTTTCCCTCATCATACTGTTCTCATGGTAGTGAACAAGTCTCATAGGATCTGATGGTTATAAGGGGAAACTCCTTTTGCTTGACTATCAGTCTCTTCTCCACCATGTGAGATGTGCCTTTTCCCTTCTATCATGATTGTGAAACCTCTTCTGCCACATGGAACTGTGAGTCCATTAAACCTCTTTCTTTTGTAAATTGCCCAGTCTTGAGTATGTTTTTATCAGTAGTGTGAAAAGACTAATACAGTAAATTGGTACCAGGAGTGGGGTGCTGTGAAAAGATACTCAAACATGTGGAAGCAACTTTGAAACTGGGTAACAGGCAGAGGTTAAACAGTTTGGAGGGCTGACCAGACAGGAAAATGTTGGAAAGTTTGGAACTTCCTAGAGACTTATTGAATAACTTTGGCCAAAATGCTGGTAGCAATATGGGGAATAAAGTCCAGGCTGAGGTGATCTCAGATGGAAATGAGGAACTGGAGCAAAGGTGACTCTTGTTATGTTTTAGTAAACAGACTGACAGCATTTTCCCCCTGCCCTAGAGACTTGTGGAACTTTGAACTTGAGGTGATTTAGGGTATCTGTCAAAAGAAATTTCTAAGCAGCAAAGCATTCAAGAGGTAACATGGGTGCTGTTAAAGGCATTGAGTTTTATAAGAGAAGTAGAGCATAAAAGTTTGGAAAATTTTCAGCCTGATGTTATGACAGAAAAGAAAATCTCATTTTTCTGAGGAGAAATTCAAGCTGGCTGCAGAAATTTGCAGAAGTAACAAGGAGCCAAATGTTCATCCCCAAGACAATGGGGAAAATGTCTCCAGGGCATGTTAGAGGTCTTCACAGTAGCCCCTCTCCTCACAGGCCAGGAGGCCTAGAAGGAAAAAATGGTTTTGTGGGTCAGGACTGGGGTTCCTGTGCTGTGTGCAGTCTAGGTACTTGGTGCCTTGCATCTCAGCTGCTCCAGCCTTGGCTGAAAGGGTGCCAATCTTAAAGCTCATACCATGGCTTCAGAGGATGTAAGACCCAAGCCTTGGCAGCTTCCACTTGATGTTGAGCCTGTGGGAGCACAGAAGTCAAGAATTGGGGTTTGGGAACCTCTACTTAGATTTCAGAGGATATATGGAAATGCTTGGATGCCCAGGCAGAAGTCTGCTGTAGGAGTGGGGCCCTCATGGAGAGTCTCTGGTAGGGCAATGTAGAAGGGAAATGTGGGTTGGAGCCCCCAGTCAGAGTCCCTACTGGGGCACTGCCTAGGGGAGCTATGAGAAGAGGGCCACTGTCCTCCAGATCCCAGAATGGTAGATCCACCAACAGCTTGCACTGTACACCTGGAAAAGCCACAGACACTCACTGCCAGATCATGAAAGCAGCTGGGAGGGAGGCTGTACCTGCAACACCACAAGTAGAGCTGCCCAGACCATGGAAACCTACCTCTTACATCAGTGTGACCTGGATGTGAGATAGGGAGTCAAAGGAGATCATTTTCGAGCTTTAAGATTTGATTGCCCCTCTGGATTTTGAACTTGCATGGGGCCTGTAGCTCCTTTGTTTTGGCCATTTTTTTCCATTTGGAATGAGTGTATTTACCCCATGCCTGTATCCTTATTGTATCTAGGAAGCAACTAACTTACTTTTGATTTTACAAGCTCATAGGCAGAAGGGACTTATCTTATCTTAGATGTGACTTTTGACTGTTGGACTTTCGAGGTAATGCTGAAATGAGTTAAGACTTCAGGGGACTGTTGGGAAGGCATGACTGGTTTTGAAATGTGAGGACATAAGATTTGAGAGGGGCCAGGGACAGAATGATATGATTTGGGTGTGCCACCACCCATATCTCATCTTGAATTGTGTCTCCCATAATTCCCTCATTTTGTGGGAGAGTCCTAGTGGGAGACAGTTGAATCATGGGAGCAGTTTCTCCCATACTGTTCTTTTAGTGAATAAGCCTAATAAGTTCTTATGGTTTTATAAGGGGAAACCCCTTTCACTTGGCTCTTATTCTCTTCTCTTTTCTGCGGCCATGTGAGACATGACTTTCATCTTTTGCCATGCTTGTGAGGCCTCCCCAGCCACGTGGAACTGTGAGTCTATTAAACCTCTTTATTTGTAAATTGCCCAGTCTTGGGTGTCTTTATCAGCAGCATGAAAATGGACTAAAACAAACATATACTTACACAAGTCTTTATGGAAGAATAATTTATATTCCTGTATTAGTGTGTTCTCACACTGCTACAAAGAAATACCTGAGACTGGGTAATTTATAAAGAAAAGAAGATTAATTGGTTTATAGGTCTGCAGGCTGTACCAGAAGCACATTGGCTTCTGCTTCTGGAGAGACCTCAGGGAACTTACAATCATGGTGGAAGGTAAAGGAGAAGCAAGCATGTCTTACATAGCCAGAGCAGGAACAAGAGAGAGAGAGGGGTGAGAGGTGATGCATACTTTAAAATAACCACATTTGCAAGAACTCATTATCATGATGACAACACTGAGGGGGGAAGGTTGTAAAACCATGAGAAACCATCCCCATAATCCAATAATCTCCCATCAAGGCCCTCATCTAGCATTGGGAATTACATTTCAACATGAGATTCAGGTGGGGGCACAGATCCAAACTGTATGCTTCTTTATATAGCCCCACCCAAATCTCATGTCTTCTAACGTTTTTATATTTATTTATTTATTTTTTATTGTACTTTAGATTCTGGGGTACATGTGCAGAACATGCAGGATTATTGCATAGGTACACACATGGCAATGTGATTTGCTGCCTCCATCCCCCCGTCACCTACATCTGGCATTTCTCCCCATGTTATCCCTCCCTGACCTTCCCACCCCAGTGCTGTCCCTCTTTTAGCCCCCCTCAATACGCCCCAGTGTGTGATGCTCCCCTCCCTGTGTCCATGCGTTCTCATTGTTCAACACTTGCCTGTGAGTGAGAACATGCGGTGTTTGATTTTCTGTTCTTGTGTCAGTTTGCTGAGAATGATGGTTTCCAGATTCATCCATGTCCCTACAAAGGACACAAACTCATAATTTTTTATGGCTGCATAGTATTCCATGGTGTATATGCACCAGATTTTCCTTGTCTAGTCTATCATCAATGGGCATTTGGGTTGGTTCCATGTCTTTGCTATTGTAAACAGTGCTGCAATGAACATACCTATGCATGTGTCTTTGTAATAGAATGATTTATAATCCTTTGGGTGTATACCCAGTAATGGGACTGTTGGGTCAAATGGAATTTCTCTTTCTAGGTCCTTGAGGAAGGGCCACACTGTCTTCCACATTGGTTGAACTAGTTTACACTCCCATCAACAGTGTAAAAGTGTTCCTGTCTCTCTACATCCTTTCCAGCATCTGTTGTCTCCAGATGTTTTAATGATCGCCATTCTAACTGGCGTGAGATGGTATCTCAATGTGGTTTTGATTTGCATTTCTCTAATAATCAGTGATGATGAGCATTTTTTCGTATGTTTTTTGGCCTCATATATGTCTTCTTTTGTAACATGTCTGTTCATATCCTTTGCCCACTTTTGGATGGGTTTGTTTTTTCTTGTAAATCTATTTTAGTTCTTTGTAGATTCTGGTTATTAGCCCTTTGTCAGATGGGTAGATTGCAAAAATATTTTCCCATTCTATTGGTTGCCAGTTCACTCTAATGATTGTTTCTTTTGCTGTGCAGAAGCTCTGGAGTTTAATTAGATCCCATTTGTCAATTTTGGCTTTTGTTGCCAATGCTTTTGGTGTTTTGGTCATGAAGTCCTTGCCTATGCCTATGTGCTGAATGGTTTTCCCTAAGTGTTCTACTAGGGTTTTTATGGTGTTAGGTCTTATGTTTAAGTCTTTAATCCATCTGGAGTTAATTTTAGTGTAAGGTGTCAGGAAGGGGTCCAGTTTCTGCTTTCTGTACACTGCTAGCCAGTTTTCCCAAAACCATTTATTAAACAGGGAATCCTTTCCCCAATGCTTGTTTTTGTCAGGTTTGTCAAAGATGTCAGGTTTGTAGATGTGTGGCGTTGCCTACAGGTCCTCCGTTCTGTTCTATTGGTCTATATCTCTGTTTTGGTACCAGTACCATGCTGTTTTGATTACTGTAGCCTTGTAGTATAGTTTGAAATCAGGTAGTGTGATGCCTCCAGCTTTGTTCTTTTTGTTTAGGATTGTATTGGCTATGGGGGCTATCTTTTGGTTCCATATGAAGTTTCAGGTGGTTATTTCCAGTTCTGTGAAGAAGGTCATTAGTAACTTGATGGGGATAGCATTGAATCTATAAATTACTTTTGGCAGTATGGCCAGTTTCATGATATCGATTCTTCTAAACCATGGGCATGGACTGTTTCTCCATCTGTTTGTGTCCTCTCTTATTTCCTTGAGCAGTGGTTTGTAGTTCTCCTTGAAGAGGTACTTTATATCCTTAGTTGTATTCCTAGGTATTTTATTCTCTTTGTAGCAATTGTGAATGGGAGTTTGCTCATCGTTTGGCTCTCTGTTAGTCTGTTATTGGTGTATAGAAATGCTTGTGATTTTTGCACATTGATTTTGTATCCTGAGACTTTGCTGAAGTTGCTTTATCAGTTTAAGGAGATTTTGGGCTGAGTTGATAGGGTCTTCCAAATATATAATCATATCATCTGCAAACAGAGACAATTTGACTTCCTCTTTACCTATTTGAATACCCTTTATTTTTTTTTCTTGCCTAATTGCTCTGGCTAGAACATCCAATACTATACTGAATAGGAGTGGTAAGAGAGGGCATCCTTATCTAGTGCTGGATTTCAAAGGGAATGCTTCCAGTTTTTGCCCACTCAGTGTGATATTGGCTGTAGGTTTGTCATAAATAGCTTTTGTTGTTTTGAGACATTTTCCTTCAATACCTAGTTTATTGAGAGTTTTTAGCATATAGCACTGTTGAATTTTGTCGAAGGCCTTCTCTGCATCTATTGAGGTACTCATGTGGTTTTTGTCTTTGGTTCTGTTTAAGTGGTAGATTACATTTATAGACTTGCGTATGTTGAACCAGTCTTGCATCCCTGGAATGAAGTCTATTTGATCATGATGGATAAGCTTTTTGATGTGCTGTTCCAATTGGTTTGCCAGTATTTTATTGAAGATTTTTGCATCGATGTTCATCATGGATATTGGCCTGAAGTTTTCTTTGTTGAGTCTCTGCCGGGTTTTGGTATCAGCATGATGTTGGTCTCATAAAGTGATTTGGGAAGGATTCTTTGTTTTTGTATTGTTTTGAATAGTTTCAGAAGAAATGGTACCACCTCCTCTTTGTACATCTGGTAGAAATCAGCTGCGAACCCATCTGGACCTGGACTTTTTTTGGTTGGCAGGCTATTAATTGCCACCTCAACTTCAGCCCTTGTTATTGGACTATTCAAGGTGTCAACTTCTTCCTGGTTTAGGCTTGGGAGGATGCAACTGTCCAGGAATTTATCTATTTCTTCCAGTTTTACAGGTTTATATGCATAAAGTTGTTTGTAGTAATCTCTGATTGTAGTTTGTATTTCTGTGGAATCAGTGGTGATATCCCCTTCATTGTTTTTTATTGCATCTGTTTGATTCTTCTCCCTTTTCTTCTTTATTATTCTGGCTAGTGGTCTGTCTATTTTGTTGATCTTTTTAAAAAACCAGCTCCTGGATTTATTGATTTTTTTGAAGGGTTTTTTTTTGTGTTCCTCCCTCCTTCAGTTTTGCTTTGATCTTAGTTATTTCTTGTCTTCTGCTAGGTTTTGAGTTTTTTTTATCTTCCTTCTCTATCTCTTTCAATTTTGATGATAGGGTATCGATTTTAGATCTTTCCTCACTTCTCATGTGGGCATTTATTGCTATAAATTTCCCTCTAGACACTGCTTTAAATGTGTCCCACAGATTCTGGTAGATTGTGTCTTTGTTCTCATTGGTTTCAAAGAACATCTTTATTTCTGCCTTCATTTCATTGTTTATCCAGTTGACATTCAGGAGGTCTCCTTTATGAGGTGTCTCTTTGGGTATATGGGGGTCAGGGAGCTGCTTGAGGAGATAGTCTGTACCTTATAGGAGCTGAAGTGCTGTGCTGGGAGCTCTGTTGTTCTGTGCAGAGCTGCTGGGCAGGTACTTTTAAGTCTGCTGCAGTGGAACTCATAACTGCCTCTTTTCCCAGGTGCTCTGTCTTAGGAAGGTTGACTTCATTTATAAGTTCCTGTTGTGCTGCTGCCTTTTTTCATAGATACCCTACCCTGCACAGAGGAGTCTAGTCACAATCTGCCAGCAGAGGTGTTGCTGAGCTGCTGCAGGCTCTGCCCAGCTGCTGTGTGAACTGCCTCGGTAGTGGCAGACTGCCTTGGTAGTGGTGGTCGCCCTTCCCCCACTGCGCTGGACTGTCCTGGGTCCAGTTGCACTTGCTGTGCAACTTGCAATCCAGAGCATTTCATGTTGCTTGTTTTGTGGGGGTGGTAACTGTGGAGCCAGATTGCCTGGCTCTGTCTTTTCCCCTTCCCTTTCAGTTGAATGGGCAGCTCTGTCTCCCAGGCATTCCAGGTGCCAGTTGAAATGCTCGCCCAGATTTGTGTGAGTTTCTGTGCACCAACCCAGCACTCACTGAAACCACCATGCTGAAAACTCGTGGCACTTTTTGGCCTGGGAATCTCTTGGTCTGTGGGCAGTGAAAATTTGTTTGGAAATGCGGTGGGCACTCACTCTCTGCATTATTCTTGCTGGGAACTGCACTCTGGAGCTGTTCCTATTTGGCCATCTTGAATCCTCTTCTGTCTTCTCATGATCATATTTAAAAAATATAATCATGCCTTCCCAATAGTCTCCTGAAGTTTTAATTCATTTCATCATTAACTCAAAAGTCCACAGGCCAAAGTCTCATCTGAGACAAGGCTAGTCAACTCTACTTATGAACCTGTAAAATAAAAAATGAGTTAATTACTTCCAAGATACAATTGATGTGTGGGTATTGGGCAAATACTTCTATTCCAAAAGGGAGAAATCAGCCAAAAGAAAGGGGCTACAGGCTCCCATGCAAGTCTGAAACCCAGCAAGGCAGTCATTAACCTTTAAAACTCCAAAATAATTTCCTTTTATTCCACATGACACATCCAGGAAATACTGATGAAAGGGGTGGGCTGTCAAGACCTTGGGCAGCTCCACCCATGTGGTTTTGTAGGGGTCAACCTCTGTGCCTGCTTTCATGGGCTGGTATTGGGTGCTTGTGGGTTTTCCAGGTGCATGGTGCAAATCGTTGGTGACCCTACCATTTTGGGATCTGGAGGATGGTGGCTAACTTCTCACAGATCCAGTGCTCAAGCGGGAACTCTGTATGGGGGCTCCAACCCCATGATTTTCCTCCACTGACTTAGTAGAGGTTCTCCATGAGGGCTCTACCCCTGAAGCAGGCTTCTGCTTGGATATCTAGGCTTTTCTATACATCCTCTGGAATAGAGATGAAGGTTTCCAAGCCTCAGCTTTTGTGTTCTGTGCACCTGTGGGCTTAACACCACGTGAAAGCTACCAAGGTTATGTCTTACACTTCTGAAGCAACAGCCTAAGTACCTGGCCCACTTTGAACCATGGCTGGAGTTGCCATGGCTGTGATGCAGGTACAGTGTCCTGAGGTTGTGCAGGGCAGTGGCTGCCTCACAGGTCTCTGAAATACCTATGAGGCCTTTTCCCTATTGTGTTGGCTATCAGCACTTGCATTTCTTTTAGTTTTGCAATTTTTGTAGCCCCACTTGAATTCATTCCCTGAAATGGGCTTTTCTTGTCCACCGCATAACCAGGCTGCAATTTAAAAAAATCTTTACTCTCTGCTTCCTCTTTAAATGTAAGTTCCAATTTCATATTATTTATTTGCCTCATACACATGAACATAGATTGTTAGAAGCAGCCAGGTCACATTTCAGCGGGGCATCTGTAATCCCAGCACTTTGGGAGGCAAAGGTGGTGAATCTCTTGAGGCAAGGAGTTCAAGATCAGCCTGGCCAACCTAGCAAAACCCCATCTCTACTTAAAAAAAAAAATTAGCTAGTTCTGGTGCCTGTAATTTCAGCTACTCGGGAGGCTGAGACATGAGAATGGCTCCAACCAAGGAGGCAGAAGTTGCAGTGAGTCAAGATTGGGCTAATTCACTCCACCCATTAATCTGTTGATGAATGCTTTGGTTGATTCCATCTCTTGGCTATTGTAAACAGTGCTGCAATAAACAAGGGACTGGAGATATATCTTTAATATACTGATTTCCTTTCCTTTGAATATATACCCAATAGTGGGTTTTCTGGATTATATAGTAGTTGAATTTTCAGTTTTTTGTACCTCCATACTGTTTTCCATAATGGCTGTACTAATTTATATTCCCACCAACAACGTGCAAGGGATTTCTTTCTTTCTTTTTTTTTAAATTTTTTTAGATGGAGTCTTACTCCATCACCCATGCTGGAGTACAGTGGTGTGATCTTGGCTTACTGCAACTTCCACCTCCTGAGTTCAAGCAATTCTCCTGCCTCAGGATCCTGAGTAGCTGGGATTACAAATGCATACTACTGTGTCCAGTTAATTTTTGTATTTTTAGTAGAGATGAGGTTTCACCATGTTGGCCAGGCAGGTCTCAAACTCCTGACCTCAGGTGTTACTCTCCTGCCTCAGCCTCTCAAAGTCCTGGGATTACAGGTATGAGCCACCATGCCCAGTTTAAAGAATTCCTTTTATCCACATTTTTGACAACACTTTTAATTTATCTGTCTTTTTTGTTTTTTTGAGACAGAGTCTTACACTGTCACCCAGGCTGGAGTGCAATGGTGCAGTCTTGGTTCACTGCTACCTCCGCCTACCGGGTTCAAGCAATTCTCCTGCCCCAGCCTCCCGAGTAGCTGGGATTACAGGGGCCCACTACCACTCCTGGCTAAGTTTTTGTATTTTTAGTAGAGACAGGGTTTCACTATGTTGGCCAGGCTGGTCTCGAACTCCTGACCCTTGTGATTTGCCCACGTTGGCCTCTCAAAATGTTGGGATTACAGGCGTGAGCCACCATATCTGGCTTTATCTATCTTAGGATAATAGCCATTCTAGCAGAAGTGAGGTGATATTGTGATTTGGTTTCTCTTTTCTTTATGATTAGTGATGTTGAACATTTTTTCATATGTTTGTTGGACATTTGCAAATCTTTTTTGAAAAATGTCTATTGAAGTTTTTTGCCTATTTTAAAATCAGATTATTTGCTTTCTTGCTATTCAGTTGTTTGAGTTGCTTATATATTTTGCATATTAACCTCTCATCAGATAAATATTACAAATATTTTTTCCTATCCTGTAGATTGTCTCTTCACTCTGTCAATTGTTTCTTTAGCTATGTGGAAGCTTTTTAGTTTGATATAATCCCATTTGTGTATTTTTGCTTTAGTTGCCTGTGCTTTTATTGTCATATCCAAGAAATCACTGCCCAGATCAATGTTATGGAGCTTTCCCTCTGTTTTCTCCTAGTAGTTTCATAGTTTGGAGCTTACATTTAAGTTTTGATTCTATTATGAATTGATTTTTGTATATGCTGTTAGATAAGGGTGTACTTTAGTTCTTCCATATGTGAATATCCAGTTTTTTCAACATTACTTAAAAATTGTCCTTTCCATAGGGAGGGGAGCATCATACACTGGGATCTGTTGAGGGGGTAGAGGGGAAGGACGGGGGTAGGGAGGTTGGGGAGGGATTGCATGGGGAGAAGTGCCAGATATAGGTGACGGGGCGATGGAGGCAGCAAACCACATTGCCATATATGTACCTATACAACAATCCTACATGTTCTGCTGTTTTGCACATGTGCCCCAGAACCTAAAGTGCAATAAAAATGAAACAAAACCGTTCTTTCTTCATTGTATGTTCTTGGCACCTTTGTTGAAAATCAATTGGCTGTAAATCTGTAGATTTATTTCTGGGCTCTGTATTCTGTTTCATTGGTTTATGTGTCTGTATTCATGCCTGTACCATGCTGTTTTTGGTTATCATAGCTTTGCAGTATATTTTGAGTCAGGTGGTGAGATGCCTCCTGCTTTGTTCAATCTGCTGAAGATTGCTTTGGCTGTTTGGGGTCTTTTGTGGTTCCATATAAAATTTAAGAGTTTTTTTTTCAATATTCATTCATGATAAAAACGTCTCAACAAACCAGGTATAGAAGAAAAGTATCTCAACACAATAAAGGCTATATATGACAAACTCACAGCTAACATTATGCTCAATAAGGAGAAATTAAAAGCTTTCAACATTTTCCTACTTATTATGATATTAGCTGTGGGGTTGTCCTACATGACCTTAATTAATTAATTAATTAATATTCTGAATTCTTTTAAAAAATTATTGTACTATTAGACTTTACGTTCTGGGGTACATGTGCAGAACATGCAGGTTTGTTGCGTAAATATACATGTGCCATGGTGGTTTGCTGCATCCACTACCCCTTGATCTACATTAGATATTTTTCCTAATACTATCCCTCCCGTAGCCCCCTACCTCCCAACAGGCCTGGTGTGCAATGTTCCCCTGTCTGTGTTCATGTGTTCTAATTGTTCAACACCCACTTATGAGTGAGAAAGTGCGGTGCTTGGTTTTCTGTTCTTGTGTCGGTTTGTTGAGAATGATGGTTTCCACCTTCATTCATGTTCCTGCAAGGGCATGAAACCATACTTTTTTATGGCTGCATGGTATTCCATGGTGTATATGTGCCACATTGTCTTTATCTAGTCTATCATTGATGGGCATTTGGGTTGGTTCCAAGTCTTTGTTATTGTGAATATTGCCACAAGAAACATACAGGTGTGTGTCTTTATAATAGAATAATTTATAATTCTTTGGGTATATACCCAGTAATGGAATTGCTGGGTCAAATGGTATTTCTAGTTCTAGGTCCTTGAGGAATCGCCACACTGTCTTCCACAATAGTTGAACTAATTTACGCTCTCACCAACAGTGTAAAGGTGTTCCTATTTTTCCACATCCTCTCCAGCATCTGTTATCTCCTGACCATTTAATGATCACCATTCTAACTGGTGTGAGATGATATCTCAATGTGGTTTTGATTTGGATTTCTCTAATGACCGGGGATGATGAACTTTTTTTCATATGTTTGTTGGCTGCATACATGTTTTCTTTTGAGAAGTGTCTGTTCATATCCTTCACCCACATTTTGATGGGGTTGTTTGTTTTTTCTCTTGTAAATTTGTTTAAGTTCCTTGTTGATTCTGGATATTAGCCAGGTGAGTAGATTGCAAAGTTTTTCTCCCATTCTGTTAGTTGCTGGTTCACTCTAATGATAGTTTCTTTTGCTGTGCAGAAGCTATTTAGTTTAATTAGATCCCATTTGTCTATTTTGGCTTTCATTGCCATTGCTTTTGATGTTTAGTCATGAAGTCCTTGCCCATGCCTGTGTTCTGAATGGTACTGACTAGGTTTTCTTCTAGGGTTTTTATGGTGTTAGGTCTTATGTTTAAATCTTAATCCATCTGGAGTTAATTTTTGTATAAGTTGTAAGGAAGAGATCCAGTTTGAGCTTTCTGCATATGGCTAGCCAGTTTCTCCAACACCATTTATTAAACAGGGAATCCTTTCCCCATTGCTTGTTTTTGTCAAGTTTGTCAAAGATTAGATGGTTGTAGATGTGTGGCGTTACTTCTGAGGCCTCTATTCTGTTCCATTTCTCTATATGTCTGTTTTAGTACCAGTACCATGTTGTTTTTATTACTGTAGCCTTTTAGTATAGTTTGAAGTCAGGTAGTGTGATGCCTCCAGCTTT